>NW_027477775.1:0-57169 GCF_051020955.1 Megalopta genalis | reverse complement strand
TTGTTGTTTGTTGTTTGTTGTTTGTTGTTTGTTGTTTGTTGTTTGTTGTTTGTTGTTTGTTGTTTGTTGTTTGTTGTTTGTTGTTTGTTGTTTGTTGTTTGTTGTTTGTTGTTTGTTGTTTGTTGTTTGTTGTTTGTTGTTTGTTGTTTGTTGTTTGTTGTTTGTTGTTTGTTGTTTGTTGTTTGTTGTTTGTTGTTTGTTGTTTGTTGTTTGTTGTTTGTTGTTTGTTGTTTGTTGTTTGTTGTTTGTTGTTTGTTGTTTGTTGTTTGTTGTTTGTTGTTTGTTGTTTGTTGTTTGTTGTTTGTTGTTTGTTGTTTGTTGTTTGTTGTTTGTTGTTTGTTGTTTGTTGTTTGTTCTTCGTTGTTTGTTGTTTGTTGTTCGTTGTTTGTTGTTTGTTGTTCGTTGTTTGTTGTTTGTTGTTCGTTGTTTGTTGTTTGTTGTTCGTTGTTTGTTGTTTGTTGTTCGTTGTTTGTTGTTTGTTGTTCGTTGTTTGTTGTTTGTTGTTCGTTGTTTGTTGTTTGTTGTTCGTTGTTTGTTGTTTGTTGTTCGTTGTTTGTTGTTTGTTGTTCGTTGTTTGTTGTTTGTTGTTCGTTGTTTGTTGTTTGTTGTTCGTTGTTTGTTGTTTGTTGTTCGTTGTTTGTTGTTTGTTGTTTGTTGTTTGTTGTTTGTTGTTTGTTGTTTGTTGTTTGTTGTTTGTTGTTTGTTGTTTGTTGTTTGTTGTTTGTTGTTTGTTGTTTGTTGTTTGTTGTTTGTTGTTTGTTGTTTGTTGTTTGTTGTTTGTTGTTTGTTGTTTGTTGTTTGTTGTTTGTTGTTTGTTGTTTGTTGTTTGTTGTTTGTTGTTTGTTCTTCGTTGTTTGTTGTTTGTTCTTCGTTGTTTGTTGTTTGTTCTTCGTTGTTTGTTGTTTGTTCTTCGTTGTTTGTTGTTTGTTCTTCGTTGTTTGTTGTTTGTTCTTCGTTGTTTGTTGTTTGTTCTTCGTTGTTTGTTGTTTGTTCTTCGTTGTTTGTTGTTTGTTGTTTGTTGTTTGTTGTTTGTTCTTCGTTGTTTGTTGTTTGTTGTTTGTTGTTTGTTGTTTGTTGTTTGTTGTTTGTTGTTTGTTGTTTGTTGTTTGTTGTTTGTTGTTTGTTGTTTGTTGTTTGTTGTTTGTTGTTTGTTGTTTGTTGTTTGTTGTTTGTTGTTTGTTGTTTGTTGTTTGTTGTTTGTAGTTTGTTCTTCGTTGTTTGTTCTTCGTTGTTTGTTGTTTGTTGTTTGTTGTTTGTTGTTTGTTGTTTGTTGTTTGTTGTTTGTTGTTTGTTGTTTGTTGTTTGTTGTTTGTTGTTTGTTGTTTGTTGTTTGTTGTTTGTTGTTTGTTGTTTGTTGTTTGTTGTTTGTTGTTTGTTGTTTGTTGTTTGTTGTTTGTTGTTTGTTGTTTGTTGTTTGTTGTTTGTTGTTTGTTGTTTGTTGTTTGTTGTTTGTTGTTTGTTGTTTGTTGTTTGTTGTTTGTTGTTTGTTGTTTGTTGTTTGTTGTTTGTTGTTTGTTGTTTGTTGTTTGTTGTTTGTTGTTTGTTGTTTGTTGTTTGTTGTTTGTTGTTTGTTGTTTGTTGTTTGTTGTTTGTTGTTTGTTGTTTGTTGTTTGTTGTTTGTTGTTTGTTGTTTGTTGTTTGTTGTTTGTTGTTTGTTGTTTGTTGTTTGTTGTTTGTTGTTTGTTGTTTGTTGTTTGTTGTTTGTTGTTTGTTGTTTGTTGTTTGTTGTTTGTTGTTTGTTGTTTGTTGTTTGTTGTTTGTTGTTTGTTGTTTGTTGTTTGTTGTTTGTTGTTTGTTGTTTGTTGTTTGTTGTTTGTTGTTTGTTGTTTGTTGTTTGTTGTTTGTTGTTTGTTGTTTGTTGTTTGTTCTTCGTTGTTTGTTGTTTGTTCTTCGTTGTTTGTTGTTTGTTCTTCGTTGTTTGTTGTTTGTTCTTCGTTGTTTGTTGTTTGTTCTTCGTTGTTTGTTGTTTGTTCTTCGTTGTTTGTTGTTTGTTCTTCGTTGTTTGTTGTTTGTTGTTTGTTGTTTGTTGTTTGTTCTTCGTTGTTTGTTGTTTGTTGTTTGTTGTTTGTTGTTTGTTGTTTGTTGTTTGTTGTTTGTTGTTTGTTGTTTGTTGTTTGTTGTTTGTTGTTTGTTGTTTGTTGTTTGTTGTTTGTTGTTTGTTGTTTGTTGTTTGTTGTTTGTTGTTTGTTGTTTGTTGTTTGTTGTTTGTTGTTTGTTGTTTGTTGTTTGTTGTTTGTTGTTTGTTGTTTGTTGTTTGTTGTTTGTTGTTTGTAGTTTGTTCTTCGTTGTTTGTTCTTCGTTGTTTGTTGTTTGTTGTTTGTTGTTTGTTGTTTGTTGTTTGTTGTTTGTTGTTTGTTGTTTGTTGTTTGTTGTTTGTTGTTTGTTGTTTGTTGTTTGTTGTTTGTTGTTTGTTGTTTGTTGTTTGTTGTTTGTTGTTTGTTGTTTGTTGTTTGTTGTTTGTTGTTTGTTGTTTGTTGTTTGTTGTTTGTTGTTTGTTGTTTGTTGTCTGTAGTTTGTTCTTCGTTGTTTGTTCTTCGTTGTTTGTTGTCTGTTGTTTGTTGTTTGTTGTTTGTTGTTTGTTGTTTGTTGTTTGTTGTTTGTTGTTTGTTGTTTGTTGTTTGTTGTTTGTTGTTTGTTGTTTGTTGTTTGTTGTTTGTTGTTTGTTGTTTGTTGTTTGTTGTTTGTTGTTTGTTGTTTGTTGTTTGTTGTTTGTTGTTTGTTGTTTGTTGTTTGTTGTTTGTTGTTTGTTGTTTGTTGTTTGTTGTTTGTTGTTTGTTGTTTGTTGTTTGTTGTTTGTTGTTTGTTGTTTGTTGTTTGTTGTTTGTTGTTTGTTGTTTGTTGTTTGTTGTTTGTTGTTTGTTGTTTGTTGTTTGTTGTTTGTTGTTTGTTGTTTGTTGTTTGTTGTTTGTTGTTTGTTGTTTGTTGTTTGTTGTTTGTTGTTTGTTGTTTGTTGTTTGTTGTTTGTTGTTTGTTGTTTGTTGTTTGTTGTTTGTTGTTTGTTGTTTGTTGTTTGTTGTTTGTTGTTTGTTGTTTGTTGTTTGTTGTTTGTTGTTTGTTGTTTGTTGTTTGTTGTTTGTTGTTTGTTGTTTGTTGTTTGTTGTTTGTTGTTTGTTGTTTGTTGTTTGTTGTTTGTTGTTTGTTGTTTGTTGTTTGTTGTTTGTTGTTTGTTGTTTGTTGTTTGTTGTTTGTTGTTTGTTGTTTGTTGTTTGTTGTTTGTTGTTTGTTGTTTGTTGTTTGTTGTTTGTTGTTTGTTGTTTGTTGTTTGTTGTTTGTTGTTTGTTGTTTGTTGTTTGTTGTTTGTTGTTTGTTGTCTGTAGTTTGTTCTTCGTTGTTTGTTCTTCGTTGTTTGTTGTCTGTTGTTTGTTGTTTGTTGTTTGTTGTTTGTTGTTTGTTGTTTGTTGTTTGTTGTTTGTTGTTTGTTGTTTGTTGTTTGTTGTTTGTTGTTTGTTGTTTGTTGTTTGTTGTTTGTTGTTTGTTGTTTGTTGTTTGTTGTTTGTTGTTTGTTGTTTGTTGTTTGTTGTTTGTTGTTTGTTGTTTGTTGTTTGTTGTTTGTTGTTTGTTCTTCGTTGTTTGTTGTTTGTTGTTTGTTGTTTGTTGTTTGTTGTTTGTTGTTTGTTGTTTGTTGTTTGTTGTTTGTTGTTTGTTGTTTGTTGTTTGTTGTTTGTTTGTTGTTTGTTGTTTGTTGTTTGTTGTTTGTTGTTTGTTGTTTGTTGTTTGTTGTTTGTTGTTTGTTGTTTGTTGTTTGTTGTTTGTTGTTTGTTGTTTGTTGTTTGTTGTTTGTTGTTTGTTGTTTGTTGTTTGTTGTTTGTTGTTTGTTGTTTGTTGTTTGTTGTTTGTTGTTTGTTGTTCGTTGTTCGTTGTTCGTTGTTCGTTGTTCGTTGTTTGTTGTTTGTTGTTTGTTGTTTGTTGTTTGTTGTTTGTTGTTTGTTGTTTGTTGTTTGTTGTTTGTTGTTTGTTGTTTGTTGTTTGTTGTTTGTTGTTTGTTGTTTGTTGTTTGTTGTTTGTTGTTTGTTGTTTGTTGTTTGTTGTTTGTTGTTTGTTGTTTGTTGTTTGTTGTTTGTTGTTTGTTGTTTGTTGTTTGTTGTTTGTTGTTTGTTGTTTGTTGTTTGTTGTTTGTTGTTTGTTGTTCGTTGTTCGTTGTTCGTTGTTTGTTGTTTGTTGTTTGTTGTTTGTTGTTTGTTGTTTGTTGTTTGTTGTTTGTTGTTTGTTGTTTGTTGTTTGTTGTTTGTTGTTTGTTGTTTGTTGTTTGTTGTTTGTTGTTTGTTGTTTGTTGTTTGTTGTTTGTTGTTTGTTGTTTGTTGTTTGTTGTTTGTTGTTTGTTGTTTGTTGTTTGTTGTTTGTTGTTTGTTGTTTGTTGTTTGTTGTTTGTTGTTCGTTGTTCGTTGTTCGTTGTTTGTTGTTTGTTGTTTGTTGTTTGTTGTTTGTTGTTTGTTGTTTGTTGTTTGTTGTTTGTTGTTTGTTGTTTGTTGTTTGTTGTTTGTTGTTTGTTGTTTGTTGTTTGTTGTTTGTTGTTTGTTGTTTGTTGTTTGTTGTTTGTTGTTTGTTGTTTGTTGTTTGTTGTTTGTTGTTTGTTGTTTGTTGTTTGTTGTTTGTTGTTTGTTGTTTGTTGTTTGTTGTTTGTTGTTTGTTGTTTGTTGTTTGTTGTTTGTTGTTTGTTGTTTGTTGTTTGTTGTTTGTTGTTTGTTGTTTGTTGTTTGTTGTTTGTTGTTTGTTGTTTGTTGTTTGTTGTTTGTTGTTTGTTGTTTGTTGTTTGTTGTTTGTTGTTTGTTGTTTGTTGTTCGTTGTTTGTTGTTTGTTGTTCGTTGTTTGTTGTTTGTTGTTTGTTGTTTGTTGTTTGTTGTTTGTTCTTCGTTGTTTGTTGTTTGTTCTTCGTTGTTTGTTGTTTGTTGTTCGTTGTTTGTTGTTTGTTGTTCGTTGTTTGTTGTTTGTTGTTCGTTGTTTGTTGTTTGTTGTTCGTTGTTTGTTGTTTGTTGTTCGTTGTTTGTTGTTTGTTGTTCGTTGTTTGTTGTTCGTTGTTTGTTGTTTGTTGTTCGTTGTTTGTTGTTTGTTGTTCGTTGTTTGTTGTTTGTTGTTCGTTGTTTGTTGTTTGTTGTTCGTTGTTTGTTGTTTGTTGTTTGTTGTTTGTTGTTCGTTGTTCGTTGTTCGTTGTTCGTTGTTTGTTGTTCGTTGTTCGTTGTTTGTTGTTTGTTGTTTGTTGTTTGTTGTTTGTTGTTTGTTGTTTGTTGTTTGTTGTTTGTTGTTTGTTGTTTGTTGTTTGTTGTTTGTTGTTTGTTGTTTGTTGTTTGTTGTTTGTTGTTTGTTGTTTGTTGTTTGTTGTTTGTTGTTTGTTGTTTGTTGTTTGTTGTTTGTTGTTTGTTGTTTGTTGTTTGTTGTTTGTTGTTTGTTGTTTGTTGTTTGTTGTTTGTTGTTTGTTGTTTGTTGTTTGTTGTTTGTTGTTTGTTGTTTGTTGTTTGTTGTTTGTTGTTTGTTGTTTGTTGTTTGTTGTTTGTTGTTTGTTGTTTGTTGTTTGTTGTTTGTTGTTTGTTGTTTGTTGTTTGTTGTTTGTTGTTTGTTGTTTGTTGTTTGTTGTTTGTTGTTTGTTGTTTGTTGTTTGTTGTTTGTTGTTTGTTGTTTGTTGTTTGTTGTTTGTTGTTTGTTGTTTGTTGTTTGTTGTTTGTTGTTTGTTGTTTGTTGTTTGTTGTTTGTTGTTTGTTGTTTGTTGTTTGTTGTTTGTTGTTTGTTGTTTGTTGTTTGTTGTTTGTTGTTTGTTGTTTGTTGTTTGTTGTTTGTTGTTTGTTGTTTGTTGTTTGTTGTTTGTTGTTTGTTGTTTGTTGTTTGTTGTTTGTTGTTTGTTGTTTGTTGTTTGTTGTTTGTTGTTTGTTGTTTGTTGTTTGTTGTTTGTTGTTTGTTGTTTGTTGTTTGTTGTTTGTTGTTTGTTGTTTGTTGTTTGTTGTTTGTTGTTTGTTGTTTGTTGTTTGTTGTTTGTTGTTTGTTGTTTGTTGTTTGTTGTTTGTTGTTTGTTGTTTGTTGTTTGTTGTTTGTTGTTTGTTGTTTGTTGTTTGTTGTTTGTTGTTTGTTGTTTGTTGTTTGTTGTTTGTTGTTTGTTGTTTGTTGTTTGTTGTTTGTTGTTTGTTGTTTGTTGTTTGTTGTTTGTTGTTTGTTGTTTGTTGTTTGTTGTTTGTTGTTTGTTGTTTGTTGTTTGTTGTTTGTTGTTTGTTGTTTGTTGTTTGTTGTTTGTTGTTCGTTGTTCGTTGTTCGTTGTTTGTTGTTTGTTGTTTGTTGTTTGTTGTTTGTTGTTTGTTGTTTGTTGTTTGTTGTTTGTTGTTTGTTGTTTGTTGTTTGTTGTTTGTTGTTTGTTGTTTGTTGTTTGTTGTTTGTTGTTTGTTGTTTGTTGTTTGTTGTTTGTTGTTTGTTGTTTGTTGTTTGTTGTTTGTTGTTTGTTGTTTGTTGTTTGTTGTTTGTTGTTTGTTGTTTGTTGTTTGTTGTTTGTTGTTTGTTGTTTGTTGTTTGTTGTTTGTTGTTTGTTGTTTGTTGTTTGTTGTTTGTTGTTTGTTGTTTGTTGTTTGTTGTTTGTTGTTTGTTGTTTGTTGTTTGTTGTTTGTTGTTTGTTGTTTGTTGTTTGTTGTTTGTTGTTTGTTGTTTGTTGTTTGTTGTTTGTTGTTTGTTGTTTGTTGTTTGTTGTTTGTTGTTTGTTGTTTGTTGTTTGTTGTTTGTTGTTTGTTGTTTGTTGTTTGTTGTTTGTTGTTTGTTGTTTGTTGTTTGTTGTTTGTTGTTTGTTGTTTGTTGTTTGTTGTTTGTTGTTTGTTGTTTGTTGTTTGTTGTTTGTTGTTTGTTGTTTGTTGTTTGTTGTTTGTTGTTTGTTGTTTGTTGTTTGTTGTTTGTTGTTTGTTGTTTGTTGTTTGTTGTTTGTTGTTTGTTGTTTGTTGTTTGTTGTTTGTTGTTTGTTGTTTGTTCTTCGTTGTTTGTTGTTTGTTCTTCGTTGTTTGTTGTTTGTTCTTCGTTGTTTGTTGTTTGTTCTTCGTTGTTTGTTGTTTGTTCTTCGTTGTTTGTTGTTTGTTCTTCGTTGTTTGTTGTTTGTTCTTCGTTGTTTGTTCTTCGTTGTTTGTTGTTTGTTCTTCGTTGTTCGTTGTTCGTTGTTCGTTGTTCGTTGTTCGTTGTTCGTTGTTCGTTGTTCGTTGTTCGTTGTTTGTTGTTGTTCTTCGTTGTTTGTTCTTCGTTGTTTGTTCTTCGTTGTTTGTTCTTCGTTGTTCGTTCTTCGTTGTTCGTTCTTCGTTGTTCGTTCTTCGTTGTTCGTTCTTCGTTGTTCGTTGTTCGTTGTTCGTTGTTCGTTGTTCGTTGTTCGTTGTTCGTTGTTCGTTGTTCGTTGTTGGTTGTTCGTTGTTCGTTGTTCGTTGTTCGTTGTTCGTTGTTCGTTGTTCGTTGTTCGTTGTTCGTTGTTCGTTGTTCGTTGTTCGTTGTTCGTTGTTCGTTGTTCGTTGTTCGTTGTTCGTTGTTCGTTGTTCGTTGTTCGTTGTTCGTTGTTCGTTGTTTGTTGTTTGTTGTTTGTTGTTTGTTGTTTGTTGTTTGTTGTTTGTTGTTTGTTGTTTGTTGTTTGTTGTTTGTTGTTTGTTGTTTGTTGTTTGTTGTTTGTTGTTTGTTGTTTGTTGTTTGTTGTTTGTTGTTTGTTGTTTGTTGTTTGTTGTTTGTTGTTTGTTGTTTGTTGTTTGTTGTTTGTTGTTTGTTGTTTGTTGTTTGTTGTTTGTTGTTTGTTGTTTGTTGTTTGTTGTTTGTTGTTTGTTGTTTGTTGTTTGTTGTTTGTTGTTTGTTGTTTGTTGTTTGTTGTTTGTTGTTTGTTGTTTGTTGTTTGTTGTTTGTTGTTTGTTGTTTGTTGTTTGTTGTTTGTTGTTTGTTGTTTGTTGTTTGTTGTTTGTTGTTTGTTGTTTGTTGTTTGTTGTTTGTTGTTTGTTGTTTGTTGTTTGTTGTTTGTTGTTTGTTGTTTGTTGTTTGTTGTTTGTTGTTTGTTGTTTGTTGTTTGTTGTTTGTTGTTTGTTGTTTGTTGTTTGTTGTTTGTTGTTTGTTGTTTGTTGTTTGTTGTTTGTTGTTTGTTGTTTGTTGTTTGTTGTTTGTTGTTTGTTGTTTGTTGTTTGTTGTTTGTTGTTTGTTGTTTGTTGTTTGTTGTTTGTTGTTTGTTGTTTGTTGTTTGTTGTTTGTTGTTTGTTGTTTGTTGTTTGTTGTTTGTTGTTTGTTGTTTGTTGTTTGTTGTTTGTTGTTTGTTGTTTGTTGTTTGTTGTTTGTTGTTTGTTGTTTGTTGTTTGTTGTTTGTTGTTTGTTGTTTGTTGTTTGTTGTTTGTTGTTTGTTGTTTGTTGTTTGTTGTTTGTTGTTTGTTGTTTGTTGTTTGTTGTTTGTTGTTTGTTGTTTGTTGTTTGTTGTTTGTTGTTTGTTGTTTGTTGTTTGTTGTTTGTTGTTTGTTGTTTGTTGTTTGTTGTTTGTTGTTTGTTGTTTGTTGTTTGTTGTTTGTTGTTTGTTGTTTGTTGTTTGTTGTTTGTTGTTTGTTGTTTGTTGTTTGTTGTTTGTTGTTTGTTGTTTGTTGTTTGTTGTTTGTTGTTCGTTCTTCGTTGTTTGTTGTTCGTTGTTCGTTGTTCGTTGTTCGTTGTTCGTTGTTCGTTGTTCGTTGTTCGTTGTTCGTTGTTCGTTGTTCGTTGTTCGTTGTTCGTTGTTCGTTGTTCGTTGTTCGTTGTTCGTTGTTCGTTGTTCGTTGTTCGTTGTTCGTTGTTCGTTGTTCGTTGTTCGTTGTTCGTTGTTCGTTGTTCGTTGTTCGTTGTTCGTTGTTCGTTGTTCGTTGTTCGTTGTTCGTTGTTCGTTGTTCGTTGTTCGTTGTTCGTTGTTCGTTGTTCGTTGTTCGTTGTTCGTTGTTCGTTGTTCGTTGTTCGTTGTTCGTTGTTCGTTGTTCGTTGTTCGTTGTTCGTTGTTCGTTGTTCGTTGTTCGTTGTTCGTTGTTCGTTGTTCGTTGTTCGTTGTTCGTTGTTCGTTGTTCGTTGTTCGTTGTTCGTTGTTCGTTGTTCGTTGTTCGTTGTTCGTTGTTCGTTGTTCGTTGTTCGTTGTTCGTTGTTCGTTGTTCGTTGTTCGTTGTTCGTTGTTCGTTGTTCGTTGTTCGTTGTTCGTTGTTCGTTGTTCGTTGTTCGTTGTTCGTTGTTCGTTGTTCGTTGTTCGTTGTTCGTTGTTCGTTGTTCGTTGTTCGTTGTTCGTTGTTCGTTGTTCGTTGTTCGTTGTTCGTTGTTCGTTGTTCGTTGTTCGTTGTTCGTTGTTCGTTGTTCGTTGTTCGTTGTTCGTTGTTCGTTGTTCGTTGTTCGTTGTTCGTTGTTCGTTGTTCGTTGTTCGTTGTTCGTTGTTCGTTGTTCGTTGTTCGTTGTTCGTTGTTCGTTGTTCGTTGTTCGTTGTTCGTTGTTCGTTGTTCGTTGTTCGTTGTTCGTTGTTCGTTGTTCGTTGTTCGTTGTTCGTTGTTCGTTGTTCGTTGTTCGTTGTTCGTTGTTCGTTGTTCGTTGTTCGTTGTTCGTTGTTCGTTGTTCGTTGTTCGTTGTTCGTTGTTCGTTGTTCGTTGTTCGTTGTTCGTTGTTCGTTGTTCGTTGTTCGTTGTTCGTTGTTCGTTGTTCGTTGTTCGTTGTTCGTTGTTCGTTGTTCGTTGTTTGTTGTTTGTTGTTTGTTGTTTGTTGTTTGTTGTTTGTTGTTTGTTGTTTGTTGTTTGTTGTTTGTTGTTTGTTTTTTGTTGTTTGTTGTTTGTTGTTTGTTGTTTGTTGTTTGTTGTTTGTTGTTTGTTGTTTGTTGTTTGTTGTTTGTTGTTTGTTGTTTGTTGTTTGTTGTTTGTTGTTTGTTGTTTGTTGTTTGTTGTTTGTTGTTTGTTGTTTGTTGTTTGTTGTTTGTTGTTTGTTGTTCGTTCTTCGTTGTTTGTTGTTCGTTCTTCGTTGTTTGTTGTTCGTTCTTCGTTGTTTGTTGTTCGTTCTTCGTTGTTTGTTGTTCGTTCTTCGTTGTTTGTTGTTCGTTCTTCGTTGTTTGTTGTTCGTTCTTCGTTGTTTGTTGTTCGTTCTTCGTTGTTTGTTGTTCGTTCTTCGTTGTTTGTTGTTCGTTCTTCGTTGTTTGTTGTTCGTTCTTCGTTGTTTGTTGTTCGTTCTTCGTTGTTTGTTGTTCGTTCTTCGTTGTTTGTTGTTCGTTCTTCGTTGTTTGTTGTTTGTTGTTTGTTGTTTGTTGTTTGTTGTTTGTTGTTTGTTGTTTGTTGTTTGTTGTTTGTTGTTTGTTGTTTGTTGTTTGTTGTTCGTTGTTCGTTGTTCGTTGTTCGTTGTTCGTTGTTCGTTGTTCGTTGTTCGTTGTTCGTTGTTCGTTGTTCGTTGTTCGTTGTTCGTTGTTCGTTGTTCGTTGTTCGTTGTTCGTTGTTCGTTGTTCGTTGTTCGTTGTTCGTTGTTCGTTGTTCGTTGTTCGTTGTTCGTTGTTCGTTGTTCGTTGTTCGTTGTTCGTTGTTCGTTGTTCGTTGTTCGTTGTTCGTTGTTCGTTGTTCGTTGTTCGTTGTTCGTTGTTCGTTGTTCGTTGTTCGTTGTTCGTTGTTCGTTGTTCGTTGTTCGTTGTTCGTTGTTCGTTGTTCGTTGTTCGTTGTTCGTTGTTCGTTGTTCGTTGTTCGTTGTTCGTTGTTCGTTGTTCGTTGTTCGTTGTTCGTTGTTCGTTGTTCGTTGTTCGTTGTTCGTTGCTCGTTGTTCGTTGTTCGTTGTTCGTTGTTCGTTGTTCGTTGTTCGTTGTTCGTTGTTCGTTGTTCGTTGTTTGTTGTTTGTTCTTCGTTGTTTGTTGTTTGTTCTTCGTTGTTTGTTGTTTGTTCTTCGTTGTTTGTTGTTTGTTCTTCGTTGTTTGTTGTTTGTTCTTCGTTGTTTGTTCTTCGTTGTTCGTTGTTCGTTGTTCGTTGTTCGTTGTTCGTTGTTCGTTGTTCGTTGTTCGTTGTTCGTTGTTCGTTGTTCGTTGTTCGTTGTTCGTTGTTCGTTGTTCGTTGTTCGTTGTTCGTTGTTCGTTGTTCGTTGTTCGTTGTTCGTTGTTCGTTGTTCGTTGTTCGTTGTTCGTTGTTTGTTGTTTGTTGTTTGTTGTTTGTTGTTTGTTGTTTGTTGTTTGTTGTTTGTTCTTCGTTGTTTGTTGTTCGTTGTTTGTTGTTTGTTGTTCGTTGTTTGTTGTTTGTTGTTCGTTGTTTGTTGTTTGTTGTTCGTTGTTTGTTGTTTGTTGTTCGTTGTTTGTTGTTCGTTGTTCGTTGTTTGTTGTTCGTTGTTCGTTGTTTGTTGTTCGTTGTTCGTTGTTCGTTGTTCGTTGTTCGTTGTTCGTTGTTCGTTGTTTGTTGTTTGTTGTTTGTTGTTTGTTGTTTGTTGTTTGTTGTTTGTTGTTTGTTGTTTGTTGTTTGTTGTTTGTTGTTTGTTGTTTGTTGTTTGTTGTTTGTTGTTTGTTGTTTGTTGTTTGTTGTTTGTTGTTTGTTGATTGTTGTTTGTTGTTTGTTGTTTGTTGTTTGTTGTTTGTTGTTTGTTGTTTGTTGTTTGTTGTTTGTTGTTTGTTGTTTGTTGTTTGTTGTTTGTTGTTTGTTGTTTGTTGTTTGTTGTTTGTTGTTTGTTGTTTGTTGTTTGTTGTTTGTTGTTTGTTGTTTGTTGTTTGTTGTTTGTTGTTTGTTGTTTGTTGTTTGTTGTTTGTTGTTTGTTGTTTGTTGTTTGTTGTTTGTTGTTTGTTGTTTGTTGTTTGTTGTTTGTTGTTTGTTGTTTGTTGTTTGTTGTTTGTTGTTTGTTGTTTGTTGTTTGTTGTTTGTTGTTTGTTGTTTGTTGTTTGTTGTTTGTTGTTTGTTGTTTGTTGTTTGTTGTTTGTTGTTTGTTGTTTGTTGTTTGTTGTTTGTTGTTTGTTGTTTGTTGTTTGTTGTTTGTTGTTTGTTGTTTGTTGTTTGTTGTTTGTTGTTTGTTGTTTGTTGTTTGTTGTTTGTTGTTTGTTGTTTGTTGTTTGTTGTTTGTTGTTTGTTGTTTGTTGTTTGTTGTTTGTTGTTTGTTGTTTGTTGTTTGTTGTTTGTTGTTTGTTGTTTGTTGTTTGTTGTTTGTTGTTTGTTGTTTGTTGTTTGTTGTTTGTTGTTTGTTGTTTGTTGTTTGTTGTTTGTTGTTTGTTGTTTGTTGTTTGTTGTTTGTTGTTTGTTGTTTGTTGTTTGTTGTTTGTTGTTTGTTGTTTGTTGTTTGTTGTTTGTTGTTTGTTGTTTGTTGTTTGTTGTTTGTTGTTTGTTGTTTGTTGTTTGTTGTTTGTTGTTTGTTGTTTGTTGTTTGTTGTTTGTTGTTTGTTGTTTGTTGTTTGTTGTTTGTTGTTTGTTGTTTGTTGTTTGTTGTTTGTTGTTTGTTGTTTGTTGTTTGTTGTTTGTTGTTTGTTGTTTGTTGTTTGTTGTTTGTTGTTTGTTGTTTGTTGTTTGTTGTTTGTTGTTTGTTGTTTGTTGTTTGTTGTTTGTTGTTTGTTGTTTGTTGTTTGTTGTTTGTTGTTTGTTGTTTGTTGTTTGTTGTTTGTTGTTTGTTGTTTGTTGTTTGTTGTTTGTTGTTTGTTGTTTGTTGTTTGTTGTTTGTTGTTTGTTGTTTGTTGTTTGTTGTTTGTTGTTTGTTGTTTGTTGTTTGTTGTTTGTTGTTTGTTGTTTGTTGTTTGTTGTTTGTTGTTTGTTGTTTGTTGTTTGTTGTTTGTTGTTTGTTGTTTGTTGTTTGTTGTTTGTTGTTTGTTGTTTGTTGTTTGTTGTTTGTTGTTTGTTGTTCGTTCTTCGTTGTTTGTTGTTCGTTCTTCGTTGTTCGTTGTTCGTTGTTCGTTGTGTTCGTTGTTCGTTGTTCGTTGTTCGTTGTTCGTTGTTCGTTGTTCGTTGTTCGTTGTTCGTTGTTCGTTGTTCGTTGTTCGTTGTTCGTTGTTCGTTGTTCGTTGTTCGTTGTTCGTTGTTCGTTGTTCGTTGTTCGTTGTTCGTTGTTCGTTGTTCGTTGTTCGTTGTTCGTTGTTCGTTGTTCGTTGTTCGTTGTTCGTTGTTCGTTGTTCGTTGTTCGTTGTTCGTTGTTCGTTGTTCGTTGTTCGTTGTTCGTTGTTCGTTGTTCGTTGTTCGTTGTTCGTTGTTCGTTGTTCGTTGTTCGTTGTTCGTTGTTCGTTGTTCGTTGTTCGTTGTTCGTTGTTCGTTGTTCGTTGTTCGTTGTTCGTTGTTCGTTGTTCGTTGTTCGTTGTTCGTTGTTCGTTGTTCGTTGTTCGTTGTTCGTTGTTCGTTGTTCGTTGTTCGTTGTTCGTTGTTCGTTGTTCGTTGTTCGTTGTTCGTTGTTCGTTGTTCGTTGTTCGTTGTTCGTTGTTCGTTGTTCGTTGTTCGTTGTTCGTTGTTCGTTGTTCGTTGTTCGTTGTTCGTTGTTCGTTGTTCGTTGTTCGTTGTTCGTTGTTCGTTGTTCGTTGTTCGTTGTTCGTTGTTCGTTGTTCGTTGTTCGTTGTTCGTTGTTCGTTGTTCGTTGTTCGTTGTTCGTTGTTCGTTGTTCGTTGTTCGTTGTTCGTTGTTCGTTGTTCGTTGTTCGTTGTTCGTTGTTCGTTGTTCGTTGTTCGTTGTTCGTTGTTCGTTGTTCGTTGTTCGTTGTTCGTTGTTCGTTGTTCGTTGTTCGTTGTTCGTTGTTCGTTGTTCGTTGTTCGTTGTTCGTTGTTCGTTGTTCGTTGTTCGTTGTTCGTTGTTCGTTGTTCGTTGTTCGTTGTTCGTTGTTCGTTGTTCGTTGTTCGTTGTTCGTTGTTCGTTGTTCGTTGTTCGTTGTTCGTTGTTCGTTGTTCGTTGTTCGTTGTTCGTTGTTCGTTGTTCGTTGTTCGTTGTTCGTTGTTCGTTGTTCGTTGTTCGTTGTTCGTTGTTCGTTGTTTGTTGTTTGTTGTTTGTTGTTTGTTGTTTGTTGTTTGTTGTTTGTTGTTTGTTGTTTGTTGTTTGTTGTTTGTTGTTTGTTGTTTGTTGTTTGTTGTTTGTTGTTTGTTGTTTGTTGTTTGTTGTTTGTTGTTTGTTGTTTGTTGTTTGTTGTTTGTTGTTTGTTGTTTGTTGTTTGTTGTTTGTTGTTTGTTGTTTGTTGTTTGTTGTTTGTTGTTTGTTGTTCGTTCTTCGTTGTTTGTTGTTCGTTCTTCGTTGTTTGTTGTTCGTTCTTCGTTGTTTGTTGTTCGTTCTTCGTTGTTTGTTGTTCGTTCTTCGTTGTTTGTTGTTCGTTCTTCGTTGTTTGTTGTTCGTTCTTCGTTGTTTGTTGTTCGTTCTTCGTTGTTTGTTGTTCGTTCTTCGTTGTTTGTTGTTCGTTCTTCGTTGTTTGTTGTTCGTTCTTCGTTGTTTGTTGTTCGTTCTTCGTTGTTTGTTGTTCGTTCTTCGTTGTTTGTTGTTCGTTCTTCGTTGTTTGTTGTTCGTTCTTCGTTGTTTGTTGTTCGTTCTTCGTTGTTTGTTGTTCGTTCTTCGTTGTTTGTTGTTTGTTGTTTGTTGTTTGTTGTTTGTTGTTTGTTGTTTGTTGTTTGTTGTTTGTTGTTTGTTGTTTGTTGTTTGTTGTTTGTTGTTTGTTGTTCGTTGTTCGTTGTTCGTTGTTCGTTGTTCGTTGTTCGTTGTTCGTTGTTCGTTGTTCGTTGTTCGTTGTTCGTTGTTCGTTGTTCGTTGTTCGTTGTTCGTTGTTCGTTGTTCGTTGTTCGTTGTTCGTTGTTCGTTGTTCGTTGTTCGTTGTTCGTTGTTCGTTGTTCGTTGTTCGTTGTTCGTTGTTCGTTGTTCGTTGTTCGTTGTTCGTTGTTCGTTGTTCGTTGTTCGTTGTTCGTTGTTCGTTGTTCGTTGTTCGTTGTTCGTTGTTCGTTGTTCGTTGTTCGTTGTTCGTTGTTCGTTGTTCGTTGTTCGTTGTTCGTTGTTCGTTGTTCGTTGTTCGTTGTTCGTTGCTCGTTGTTCGTTGTTCGTTGTTCGTTGTTCGTTGTTCGTTGTTCGTTGTTCGTTGTTCGTTGTTCGTTGTTTGTTGTTTGTTCTTCGTTGTTTGTTGTTTGTTCTTCGTTGTTTGTTGTTTGTTCTTCGTTGTTTGTTGTTTGTTCTTCGTTGTTTGTTGTTTGTTCTTCGTTGTTTGTTCTTCGTTGTTCGTTGTTCGTTGTTCGTTGTTCGTTGTTCGTTGTTCGTTGTTCGTTGTTCGTTGTTCGTTGTTCGTTGTTCGTTGTTCGTTGTTCGTTGTTCGTTGTTCGTTGTTCGTTGTTCGTTGTTCGTTGTTCGTTGTTCGTTGTTCGTTGTTCGTTGTTCGTTGTTCGTTGTTTGTTGTTTGTTGTTTGTTGTTTGTTGTTTGTTGTTTGTTGTTTGTTGTTTGTTCTTCGTTGTTTGTTGTTCGTTGTTTGTTGTTTGTTGTTCGTTGTTTGTTGTTTGTTGTTCGTTGTTTGTTGTTTGTTGTTCGTTGTTTGTTGTTTGTTGTTCGTTGTTTGTTGTTCGTTGTTCGTTGTTTGTTGTTCGTTGTTCGTTGTTTGTTGTTCGTTGTTCGTTGTTCGTTGTTCGTTGTTCGTTGTTCGTTGTTCGTTGTTCGTTGTTCGTTGTTTGTTGTTTGTTGTTTGTTGTTTGTTGTTTGTTGTTTGTTGTTTGTTGTTTGTTGTTTGTTGTTTGTTGTTTGTTGTTTGTTGTTTGTTGTTTGTTGTTTGTTGTTTGTTGTTTGTTGTTTGTTGTTTGTTGTTTGTTGTTTGTTGTTTGTTGTTTGTTGTTTGTTGTTTGTTGTTTGTTGTTTGTTGTTTGTTGTTTGTTGTTTGTTGTTTGTTGTTTGTTGTTTGTTGTTTGTTGTTTGTTGTTTGTTGTTTGTTGTTTGTTGTTTGTTGTTTGTTGTTTGTTGTTTGTTGTTTGTTGTTTGTTGTTTGTTGTTTGTTGTTTGTTGTTTGTTGTTTGTTGTTTGTTGTTTGTTGTTTGTTGTTTGTTGTTTGTTGTTTGTTGTTTGTTGTTTGTTGTTTGTTGTTTGTTGTTTGTTGTTTGTTGTTTGTTGTTTGTTGTTTGTTGTTTGTTGTTTGTTGTTTGTTGTTTGTTGTTTGTTGTTTGTTGTTTGTTGTTTGTTGTTTGTTGTTTGTTGTTTGTTGTTTGTTGTTTGTTGTTTGTTGTTTGTTGTTTGTTGTTTGTTGTTTGTTGTTTGTTGTTTGTTGTTTGTTGTTTGTTGTTTGTTGTTTGTTGTTTGTTGTTTGTTGTTTGTTGTTTGTTGTTTGTTGTTTGTTGTTTGTTGTTTGTTGTTTGTTGTTTGTTGTTTGTTGTTTGTTGTTTGTTGTTTGTTGTTTGTTGTTTGTTGTTTGTTGTTTGTTGTTTGTTGTTTGTTGTTTGTTGTTTGTTGTTTGTTGTTTGTTGTTTGTTGTTTGTTGTTTGTTGTTTGTTGTTTGTTGTTTGTTGTTTGTTGTTTGTTGTTTGTTGTTTGTTGTTTGTTGTTTGTTGTTTGTTGTTTGTTGTTTGTTGTTTGTTGTTTGTTGTTTGTTGTTTGTTGTTTGTTGTTTGTTGTTTGTTGTTTGTTCTTCGTTGTTTGTTGTTTGTTCTTCGTTGTTTGTTGTTTGTTCTTCGTTGTTTGTTGTTTGTTCTTCGTTGTTTGTTGTTTGTTCTTCGTTGTTTGTTGTTTGTTCTTCGTTGTTTGTTGTTTGTTCTTCGTTGTTTGTTGTTTGTTCTTCGTTGTTTGTTGTTTGTTCTTCGTTGTTTGTTGTTTGTTCTTCGTTGTTTGTTCTTCGTTGTTTGTTGTTTGTTCTTCGTTGTTCGTTGTTCGTTGTTCGTTGTTCGTTGTTCGTTGTTCGTTGTTCGTTGTTCGTTGTTCGTTGTTCGTTGTTCGTTGTTCGTTGTTTGTTGTCTGTTCTTCGTTGTTTGTTCTTCGTTGTTTGTTCTTCGTTGTTCGTTCTTCGTTGTTCGTTCTTCGTTGTTCGTTCTTCGTTCTTCGTTGTTCGTTGTTCGTTGTTCGTTGTTCGTTGTTCGTTGTTTGTTGTTTGTTGTTCGTTGTTTGTTGTTTGTTGTTTGTTGTTGGTTGTTCGTTGTTGGTTGTTCGTTGTTCGTTGTTCGTTGTTCGTTGTTCGTTGTTCGTTGTTCGTTGTTCGTTGTTCGTTGTTCGTTGTTCGTTGTTTGTTGTTTGTTGTTTGTTGTTTGTTGTTTGTTGTTTGTTGTTTGTTGTTTGTTGTTTGTTGTTTGTTGTTTGTTGTTTGTTGTTTGTTGTTTGTTGTTTGTTGTTTGTTGTTTGTTGTTTGTTGTTTGTTGTTTGTTGTTTGTTGTTTGTTGTTTGTTGTTTGTTGTTTGTTGTTTGTTGTTTGTTGTTTGTTGTTTGTTGTTTGTTGTTTGTTGTTTGTTGTTTGTTGTTTGTTGTTTGTTGTTTGTTGTTTGTTGTTTGTTGTTTGTTGTTTGTTGTTTGTTGTTTGTTGTTTGTTGTTTGTTGTTTGTTGTTTGTTGTTTGTTGTTTGTTGTTTGTTGTTTGTTGTTTGTTGTTTGTTGTTTGTTGTTTGTTGTTTGTTGTTTGTTGTTTGTTGTTTGTTGTTTGTTGTTTGTTGTTTGTTGTTTGTTGTTTGTTGTTTGTTGTTTGTTGTTTGTTGTTTGTTGTTTGTTGTTTGTTGTTTGTTGTTTGTTGTTTGTTGTTTGTTGTTTGTTGTTTGTTGTTTGTTGTTTGTTGTTTGTTGTTTGTTGTTTGTTGTTTGTTGTTTGTTGTTTGTTGTTTGTTGTTTGTTGTTTGTTGTTTGTTGTTTGTTGTTTGTTGTTTGTTGTTTGTTGTTTGTTGTTTGTTGTTTGTTGTTTGTTGTTTGTTGTTTGTTGTTTGTTGTTTGTTGTTTGTTGTTTGTTGTTTGTTGTTTGTTGTTTGTTGTTTGTTGTTTGTTGTTTGTTGTTTGTTGTTTGTTGTTTGTTGTTTGTTGTTTGTTGTTTGTTGTTTGTTGTTTGTTGTTTGTTGTTTGTTGTTTGTTGTTTGTTGTTTGTTGTTTGTTGTTTGTTGTTTGTTGTTTGTTGTTTGTTGTTTGTTGTTTGTTGTTTGTTGTTTGTTGTTTGTTGTTTGTTGTTTGTTGTTTGTTGTTTGTTGTTTGTTGTTTGTTGTTTGTTGTTTGTTGTTTGTTGTTTGTTGTTTGTTGTTTGTTGTTTGTTGTTTGTTGTTTGTTGTTTGTTGTTTGTTGTTTGTTGTTTGTTGTTTGTTGTTTGTTGTTTGTTGTTTGTTGTTTGTTGTTTGTTGTTTGTTGTTTGTTGTTTGTTGTTTGTTGTTTGTTGTTTGTTGTTTGTTGTTTGTTGTTTGTTGTTTGTTGTTTGTTGTTTGTTGTTTGTTGTTTGTTGTTTGTTGTTTGTTGTTTGTTGTTTGTTGTTTGTTGTTTGTTGTTTGTTGTTTGTTGTTTGTTGTTTGTTGTTTGTTGTTTGTTGTTTGTTGTTTGTTGTTTGTTGTTTGTTGTTTGTTGTTTGTTGTTTGTTGTTTGTTGTTTGTTGTTTGTTGTTTGTTGTTTGTTGTTTGTTGTTTGTTGTTTGTTGTTTGTTGTTTGTTGTTTGTTGTTTGTTGTTTGTTGTTTGTTGTTTGTTGTTTGTTGTTTGTTGTTTGTTGTTTGTTGTTTGTTGTTTGTTGTTTGTTGTTTGTTGTTTGTTGTTTGTTGTTTGTTGTTTGTTGTTTGTTGTTTGTTGTTTGTTGTTTGTTGTTTGTTGTTTGTTGTTTGTTGTTTGTTGTTTGTTGTTTGTTGTTTGTTGTTTGTTGTTTGTTGTTTGTTGTTTGTTGTTTGTTGTTTGTTGTTTGTTGTTTGTTGTTTGTTGTTTGTTGTTTGTTGTTTGTTGTTTGTTGTTTGTTGTTTGTTGTTTGTTGTTTGTTGTTTGTTGTTTGTTGTTTGTTGTTTGTTGTTTGTTGTTTGTTGTTTGTTGTTTGTTGTTTGTTGTTTGTTGTTTGTTGTTTGTTGTTTGTTGTTTGTTGTTTGTTGTTTGTTGTTTGTTGTTTGTTGTTTGTTGTTTGTTGTTTGTTGTTTGTTGTTTGTTGTTTGTTGTTTGTTGTTTGTTGTTTGTTGTTTGTTGTTTGTTGTTTGTTGTTTGTTGTTTGTTGTTTGTTGTTTGTTGTTTGTTGTTTGTTGTTTGTTGTTTGTTGTTTGTTGTTTGTTGTTTGTTGTTTGTTGTTTGTTGTTTGTTGTTTGTTGTTTGTTGTTTGTTGTTTGTTGTTTGTTGTTTGTTGTTTGTTGTTTGTTGTTTGTTGTTTGTTGTTTGTTGTTTGTTGTTTGTTGTTTGTTGTTTGTTGTTTGTTGTTTGTTGTTTGTTGTTTGTTGTTTGTTGTTTGTTGTTTGTTGTTTGTTGTTTGTTGTTTGTTGTTTGTTGTTTGTTGTTTGTTGTTTGTTGTTTGTTGTTTGTTGTTTGTTGTTTGTTGTTTGTTGTTTGTTGTTTGTTGTTTGTTGTTTGTTGTTTGTTGTTTGTTGTTTGTTGTTTGTTGTTTGTTGTTTGTTGTTTGTTGTTTGTTGTTTGTTGTTTGTTGTTTGTTGTTTGTTGTTTGTTGTTTGTTGTTTGTTGTTTGTTGTTTGTTGTTTGTTGTTTGTTGTTTGTTGTTTGTTGTTTGTTGTTTGTTGTTTGTTGTTTGTTGTTTGTTGTTTGTTGTTTGTTGTTTGTTGTTTGTTGTTTGTTGTTTGTTGTTTGTTGTTTGTTGTTTGTTGTTTGTTGTTTGTTGTTTGTTGTTTGTTGTTTGTTGTTTGTTGTTTGTTGTTTGTTGTTTGTTGTTTGTTGTTTGTTGTTTGTTGTTTGTTGTTTGTTGTTTGTTGTTTGTTGTTTGTTGTTTGTTGTTTGTTGTTTGTTGTTTGTTGTTTGTTGTTTGTTGTTTGTTGTTTGTTGTTTGTTGTTTGTTGTTTGTTGTTTGTTGTTTGTTGTTTGTTGTTTGTTGTTTGTTGTTTGTTGTTTGTTGTTTGTTGTTTGTTGTTTGTTGTTTGTTGTTTGTTGTTTGTTGTTTGTTGTTTGTTGTTTGTTGTTTGTTGTTTGTTGTTTGTTGTTTGTTGTTTGTTGTTTGTTGTTTGTTGTTTGTTGTTTGTTGTTTGTTGTTTGTTGTTTGTTGTTTGTTGTTTGTTGTTTGTTGTTTGTTGTTTGTTGTTTGTTGTTTGTTGTTTGTTGTTTGTTGTTTGTTGTTTGTTCTTCGTTGTTTGTTGTTTGTTCTTCGTTGTTTGTTGTTTGTTCTTCGTTGTTTGTTGTTTGTTGTTCGTTGTTTGTTGTTTGTTGTTCGTTGTTTGTTGTTTGTTGTTTGTTGTTTGTTGTTTGTTGTTTGTTGTTTGTTGTTTGTTGTTTGTTGTTTGTTGTTTGTTGTTTGTTGTTTGTTGTTTGTTGTTTGTTGTTTGTTGTTTGTTGTTTGTTGTTTGTTGTTTGTTGTTTGTTGTTTGTTGTTTGTTGTTTGTTGTTTGTTGTTTGTTGTTTGTTGTTTGTTGTTTGTTGTTTGTTGTTTGTTGTTTGTTGTTTGTTGTTTGTTGTTTGTTGTTTGTTGTTTGTTGTTTGTTGTTTGTTGTTTGTTGTTTGTTGTTTGTTGTTTGTTGTTTGTTGTTTGTTGTTTGTTGTTTGTTGTTTGTTGTTTGTTGTTTGTTGTTTGTTGTTTGTTGTTTGTTGTTTGTTGTTTGTTGTTTGTTGTTTGTTGTTTGTTGTTTGTTGTTTGTTGTTTGTTGTTTGTTGTTTGTTGTTTGTTGTTTGTTGTTTGTTGTTTTGTTGTTTGTTGTTTGTTGTTTGTTGTTTGTTGTTTGTTGTTTGTTGTTTGTTGTTTGTTGTTTGTTGTTTGTTGTTTGTTGTTTGTTGTTTGTTGTTTGTTGTTTGTTGTTTGTTGTTTGTTGTTTGTTGTTTGTTGTTTGTTGTTTGTTGTTTGTTGTTTGTTGTTTGTTGTTTGTTGTTTGTTGTTTGTTGTTTGTTGTTTGTTGTTTGTTGTTTGTTGTTTGTTGTTTGTTGTTTGTTGTTTGTTGTTTGTTGTTTGTTGTTTGTTGTTTGTTGTTTGTTGTTTGTTGTTTGTTGTTTGTTGTTTGTTGTTTGTTGTTTGTTGTTTGTTGTTTGTTGTTTGTTGTTTGTTGTTTGTTGTTTGTTGTTTGTTGTTTGTTGTTTGTTGTTTGTTGTTTGTTGTTTGTGTTGTTGTTTGTTGTTTGTTGTTTGTTGTTTGTTGTTTGTTGTTTGTTGTTTGTTGTTTGTTGTTTGTTGTTTGTTGTTTGTTGTTTGTTGTTTGTTGTTTGTTGTTTGTTGTTTGTTGTTTGTTGTTTGTTGTTTGTTGTTTGTTGTTTGTTGTTTGTTGTTTGTTGTTTGTTGTTTGTTGTTGTTTGTTGTTTGTTGTTTGTTGTTTGTTGTTTGTTGTTTGTTGTTTGTTGTTTGTTGTTTGTTGTTTGTTGTTTGTTGTTTGTTGTTTGTTGTTTGTTGTTTGTTGTTTGTTGTTTGTTGTTTGTTTGTTTGTTGTTTGTTGTTTGTTGTTTGTTGTTTGTTGTTTGTTGTTTGTTGTTTGTTGTTTGTTGTTTGTTGTTTGTTGTTTGTTGTTTGTTGTTTGTTGTTTGTTGTTTGTTGTTTGTTGTTTGTTGTTTGTTGTTTGTTGTTTGTTGTTTGTTGTTTGTTGTTTGTTGTTTGTTGTTTGTTGTTTGTTGTTTGTTGTTTGTTGTTTGTTGTTTGTTGTTTGTTGTTTGTTGTTTGTTGTTTGTTGTTTGTTGTTTGTTGTTTGTTGTTTGTTGTTTGTTGTTTGTTGTTTGTTGTTTGTTGTTTGTTGTTTGTTGTTTGTTGTTTGTTGTTTGTTGTTTGTTGTTTGTTGTTTGTTGTTTGTTGTTTGTTGTTGTTTGTTGTTTGTTGTTTGTTGTTTGTTGTTCGTTGTTTGTTGTTTGTTGTTCGTTGTTTGTTGTTTGTTGTTTGTTGTTCGTTCTTCGTTGTTTGTTGTTTGTTCTTCGTTGTTTGTTGTTTGTTCTTCGTTGTTTGTTGTTTGTTGTTCGTTGTTTGTTGTTTGTTGTTCGTTGTTTGTTGTTTGTTGTTCGTTGTTTGTTGTTTGTTGTTCGTTGATTGTTGTTTGTTGTTCGTTGTTTGTTGTTTGTTGTTCGTTGTTTGTTGTTTGTTGTTCGTTGTTTGTTGTTTGTTGTTCGTTGTTTGTTGTTTGTTGTTCGTTGTTTGTTGTTTGTTGTTCGTTGTTTGTTGTTTGTTGTTCGTTGTTTGTTGTTTGTTGTTCGTTGTTTGTTGTTTGTTGTTCGTTGTTTGTTGTTTGTTGTTCGTTGTTTGTTGTTTGTTGTTTGTTGTTTGTTGTTTGTTGTTTGTTGTTTGTTGTTTGTTGTTTGTTGTTTGTTGTTTGTTGTTTGTTGTTTGTTGTTTGTTGTTTGTTGTTTGTTGTTTGTTGTTTGTTGTTTGTTGTTTGTTGTTTGTTGTTTGTTGTTTGTTGTTTGTTGTTTGTTGTTTGTTGTTTGTTGTTTGTTGTTTGTTGTTTGTTGTTTGTTGTTTGTTGTTTGTTGTTTGTTGTTTGTTGTTTGTTGTTTGTTGTTTGTTGTTTGTTGTTTGTTGTTTGTTGTTTGTTGTTTGTTGTTTGTTGTTTGTTGTTTGTTGTTTGTTGTTTGTTGTTTGTTGTTTGTTGTTTGTTGTTTGTTGTTTGTTGTTTGTTGTTTGTTGTTTGTTGTTTGTTGTTTGTTGTTTGTTCTTCGTTGTTTGTTGTTTGTTGTTTGTTGTTTGTTGTTTGTTGTTTGTTGTTTGTTGTTTGTTGTTTGTTGTTTGTTGTTTGTTGTTTGTTGTTTGTTGTTTGTTGTTTGTTGTTTGTTGTTTGTTGTTTGTTGTTTGTTGTTTGTTGTTTGTTGTTTGTTGTTTGTTGTTTGTTGTTTGTTGTTTGTTGTTTGTTGTTTGTTGTTTGTTGTTTGTTGTTTGTTGTTTGTTGTTTGTTGTTTGTTGTTTGTTGTTTGTTGTTTGTTGTTTGTTGTTTGTTGTTCGTTCTTCGTTGTTTGTTGTTCGTTCTTCGTTGTTTGTTGTTCGTTCTTCGTTGTTTGTTGTTCGTTCTTCGTTGTTTGTTGTTCGTTCTTCGTTGTTTGTTGTTTGTTGTTTGTTGTTTGTTGTTTGTTGTTTGTTGTTTGTTGTTTGTTGTTTGTTGTTTGTTGTTTGTTGTTTGTTGTTTGTTGTTTGTTGTTTGTTGTTTGTTGTTTGTTGTTTGTTGTTTGTTGTTTGTTGTTTGTTGTTTGTTCTTCGTTGTTTGTTGTTTGTTCTTCGTTGTTTGTTGTTTGTTCTTCGTTGTTTGTTGTTTGTTCTTCGTTGTTTGTTGTTTGTTGTTTGTTGTTTGTTGTTTGTTGTTTGTTGTTTGTTGTTTGTTGTTTGTTGTTTGTTGTTTGTTGTTTGTTGTTTGTTGTTTGTTGTTTGTTGTTTGTTGTTTGTTGTTTGTTGTTTGTTGTTTGTTGTTTGTTGTTTGTTGTTTGTTGTTTGTTGTTTGTTGTTTGTTGTTTGTTGTTTGTTGTTTGTTGTTTGTTGTTTGTTGTTTGTTGTTTGTTGTTTGTTGTTTGTTGTTTGTTGTTTGTTGTTTGTTGTTTGTTGTTTGTTGTTTGTTGTTTGTTGTTTGTTGTTTGTTGTTTGTTGTTTGTTGTTTGTTGTTTGTTGTTTGTTGTTTGTTGTTTGTTGTTTGTTGTTTGTTGTTTGTTGTTTGTTGTTTGTTGTTTGTTGTTTGTTGTTTGTTGTTTGTTGTTTGTTGTTTGTTGTTTGTTGTTTGTTGTTTGTTGTTTGTTGTTTGTTGTTTGTTGTTTGTTGTTTGTTGTTTGTTGTTTGTTGTTTGTTGTTTGTTGTTTGTTGTTTGTTGTTTGTTGTTTGTTGTTTGTTGTTTGTTGTTTGTTGTTTGTTGTTTGTTGTTTGTTGTTTGTTGTTTGTTGTTTGTTGTTTGTTGTTTGTTGTTTGTTGTTTGTTGTTTGTTGTTTGTTGTTTGTTGTTTGTTGTTTGTTGTTTGTTGTTTGTTGTTTGTTGTTTGTTGTTTGTTGTTTGTTGTTTGTTGTTTGTTGTTTGTTGTTTGTTGTTTGTTGTTTGTTGTTTGTTGTTTGTTGTTTGTTGTTTGTTGTTTGTTGTTTGTTGTTTGTTGTTTGTTGTTTGTTGTTTGTTGTTTGTTGTTTGTTGTTTGTTGTTTGTTGTTTGTTGTTTGTTGTTTGTTGTTTGTTGTTTGTTGTTTGTTGTTTGTTGTTTGTTGTTTGTTGTTTGTTGTTTGTTGTTTGTTGTTTGTTGTTCGTTCTTCGTTGTTTGTTGTTCGTTCTTCGTTGTTTGTTGTTCGTTCTTCGTTGTTTGTTGTTCGTTCTTCGTTGTTTGTTGTTCGTTCTTCGTTGTTTGTTGTTTGTTGTTTGTTGTTTGTTGTTTGTTGTTTGTTGTTTGTTGTTTGTTGTTTGTTGTTTGTTGTTTGTTGTTTGTTGTTTGTTGTTTGTTGTTTGTTGTTTGTTGTTTGTTGTTTGTTGTTTGTTGTTTGTTGTTTGTTGTTTGTTGTTCGTTGTTTGTTGTTCGTTGTTCGTTGTTCGTTGTTCGTTGTTCGTTGTTCGTTGTTCGTTGTTCGTTGTTCGTTGTTCGTTGTTCGTTGTTCGTTGTTCGTTGTTCGTTGTTCGTTGTTCGTTGTTCGTTGTTCGTTGTTCGTTGTTCGTTGTTTGTTGTTTGTTGTTTGTTGTTTGTTGTTTGTTGTTTGTTGTTTGTTGTTTGTTGTTTGTTGTTTGTTGTTTGTTGTTTGTTGTTTGTTGTTTGTTGTTTGTTATTTGTTGTTTGTTGTTTGTTGTTTGTTGTTTGTTGTTTGTTGTTTGTTGTTTGTTGTTTGTTGTTTGTTGTTTGTTGTTTGTTGTTTGTTGTTTGTTGTTTGTTGTTTGTTGTTTGTTGTTTGTTGTTCGTTCTTCGTTGTTTGTTGTTCGTTCTTCGTTGTTTGTTGTTCGTTCTTCGTTGTTTGTTGTTCGTTCTTCGTTGTTTGTTGTTCGTTCTTCGTTGTTTGTTGTTCGTTCTTCGTTGTTTGTTGTTCGTTCTTCGTTGTTTGTTGTTCGTTCTTCGTTGTTTGTTGTTCGTTCTTCGTTGTTTGTTGTTCGTTCTTCGTTGTTTGTTCGTTCTTCGTTGTTTGTTGTTTGTTGTTTGTTGTTTGTTGTTTGTTGTTTGTTGTTTGTTGTTTGTTGTTTGTTGTTTGTTGTTTGTTGTTTGTTGTTTGTTGTTTGTTGTTTGTTGTTTGTTGTTTGTTGTTTGTTGTTTGTTGTTTGTTGTTTGTTGTTTGTTGTTTGTTGTTTGTTGTTTGTTGTTTGTTGTTTGTTGTTTGTTGTTTGTTGTTTGTTGTTTGTTGTTTGTTGTTTGTTGTTTGTTGTTTGTTGTTTGTTGTTTGTTGTTTGTTGTTTGTTGTTTGTTGTTTGTTGTTTGTTGTTTGTTGTTTGTTGTTTGTTGTTTGTTGTTTGTTGTTTGTTGTTTGTTGTTTGTTGTTTGTTGTTTGTTGTTTGTTGTTTGTTGTTTGTTGTTTGTTGTTTGTTGTTTGTTGTTTGTTGTTTGTTGTTTGTTGTTTGTTGTTTGTTGTTTGTTGTTTGTTGTTTGTTGTTTGTTGTTTGTTGTTTGTTGTTTGTTGTTTGTTGTTTGTTGTTTGTTGTTTGTTGTTTGTTGTTTGTTGTTTGTTGTTTGTTGTTTGTTGTTTGTTGATTGTTGTTTGTTGTTTGTTGTTTGTTGTTTGTTGTTTGTTGTTTGTTGTTTGTTGTTTGTTGTTTGTTGTTTGTTGTTTGTTGTTTGTTGTTTGTTGTTTGTCGTTTGTTGTTTGTTGTTTGTTGTTTGTTGTTCGTTCTTCGTTGTTTGTTGTTCGTTCTTCGTTGTTTGTTGTTCGTTCTTCGTTGTTTGTTGTTCGTTCTTCGTTGTTTGTTGTTCGTTCTTCGTTGTTTGTTGTTCGTTCTTCGTTGTTTGTTGTTCGTTCTTCGTTGTTTGTTTGTTGTTTGTTGTTTGTTGTTTGTAGTTTGTTCTTCGTTGTTTGTTCTTCGTTGTTTGTTCTTCGTTGTTTGTTGTTTGTTGTTTGTTGTTTGTTGTTTGTTGTTTGTTGTTTGTTGTTTGTTGTTTGTTGTTTGTTGTTTGTTGTTTGTTGTTTGTTGTTTGTTGTTTGTTGTTTGTTGTTTGTTGTTTGTTGTTTGTTGTTTGTTGTTTGTTGTTTGTTGTTTGTTGTTTGTTGTTTGTTGTTTGTTGTTTGTTGTTTGTTGTTTGTTGTTTGTTGTTTGTTGTTTGTTGTTTGTTGTCTGTAGTTTGTTCTTCGTTGTTTGTTGTCTGTTGTTTGTTGTTTGTTGTTTGTTGTTTGTTGTTTGTTGTTTGTTGTTTGTTGTTTGTTGTTTGTTGTTTGTTGTTTGTTGTTTGTTGTTTGTTGTTTGTTGTTTGTTGTTTGTTGTTTGTTGTTTGTTGTTTGTTGTTTGTTGTTTGTTGTTTGTTGTTTGTTGTTTGTTGTTTGTTGTTTGTTGTTTGTTGTTTGTTGTTTGTTGTTTGTTGTTTGTTGTTTGTTGTTTGTTGTTTGTTGTTTGTTGTTTGTTGTTTGTTGTTTGTTGTTTGTTGTTTGTTGTTTGTTGTTTGTTGTTTGTTGTTTGTTGTTTGTTGTTTGTTGTTTGTTGTTTGTTGTTTGTTGTTTGTTCTTCGTTGTTTGTTGTTTGTTGTTTGTTGTTTGTTGTTTGTTGTTTGTTGTTTGTTGTTTGTTCTTCGTTGTTTGTTGTTTGTTCTTCGTTGTTTGTTGTTTGTTGTTTGTTGTTTGTTGTTTGTTGTTTGTTGTTTGTTGTTTGTTGTTTGTTGTTTGTTGTTTGTTGTTTGTTGTTTGTTGTTTGTTGTTTGTTGTTTGTTGTTTGTTGTTTGTTGTTTGTTGTTTGTTGTTTGTTGCTTGTTGTTTGTTGTTTGTTGTTTGTTGTTTGTTGTTTGTTGTTTGTTGTTTGTTGTTCGTTGTTTGTTGTTCGTTGTTTGTTGTTTGTTGTTCGTTGTTTGTTGTTTGTTGTTCGTTGTTTGTTGTTTGTTGTTCGTTGTTTGTTGTTCGTTGTTTGTTGTTTGTTGTTCGTTGTTCGTTGTTTGTTGTTTGTTGTTTGTTGTTTGTTGTTTGTTGTTTGTTGTTTGTTGTTTGTTGTTTGTTGTTTGTTGTTTGTTGTTTGTTGTTTGTTGTTTGTTGTTTGTTGTTTGTTGTTTGTTGTTTGTTGTTTGTTGTTTGTTGTTTGTTGTTTGTTGTTTGTTGTTTGTTGTTTGTTGTTTGTTGTTTGTTGTTTGTTGTTTGTTGTTTGTTGTTTGTTGTTTGTTGTTTGTTGTTTGTTGTTTGTTGTTTGTTGTTTGTTGTTTGTTGTTTGTTGTTTGTTGTTTGTTGTTTGTTGTTTGTTGTTTGTTGTTTGTTGTTTGTTGTTTGTTGTTTGTTGTTTGTTGTTTGTTGTTTGTTGTTTGTTGTTTGTTGTTTGTTGTTTGTTGTTTGTTGTTTGTTGTTTGTTGTTTGTTGTTTGTTGTTTGTTGTTTGTTGTTTGTTGTTTGTTGTTTGTTGTTTGTTGTTTGTTGTTTGTTGTTTGTTGTTTGTTCTTCGTTGTTTGTTGTTTGTTGTTTGTTGTTTGTTGTTTGTTGTTTGTTCTTCGTTGTTTGTTGTTTGTTGTTTGTTGTTTGTTGTTTGTTGTTTGTTGTTTGTTGTTTGTTGTTTGTTGTTTGTTGTTTGTTGTTTGTTGTTTGTTGTTTGTTGTTTGTTGTTTGTTGTTTGTTGTTTGTTGTTTGTTGTTTGTTGTTTGTTGTTTGTTGTTTGTTGTTTGTTGTTTGTTGTTTGTTGTTTGTTGTTTGTTGTTTGTTGTTTGTTGTTTGTTGTTTGTTGTTTGTTGTTTGTTGTTCGTTCTTCGTTGTTTGTTGTTCGTTCTTCGTTGTTTGTTGTTCGTTCTTCGTTGTTTGTTGTTCGTTCTTCGTTGTTTGTTGTTTGTTGTTTGTTGTTTGTTGTTTGTTGTTTGTTGTTTGTTGTTTGTTGTTTGTTGTTTGTTGTTTGTTGTTTGTTGTTTGTTGTTTGTTGTTTGTTGTTTGTTGTTTGTTGTTTGTTGTTTGTTGTTTGTTGTTTGTTGTTTGTTGTTTGTTGTTTGTTGTTTGTTGTTTGTTGTTTGTTGTTTGTTGTTTGTTGTTTGTTGTTTGTTGTTTGTTGTTTGTTGTTCGTTGTTCGTTGTTCGTTGTTCGTTGTTCGTTGTTCGTTGTTCGTTGTTCGTTGTTCGTTGTTCGTTGTTCGTTGTTCGTTGTTCGATGTTCGTTGTTCGTTGTTCGTTGTTCGTTGTTCGTTGTTCGTTGTTCGTTGTTCGTTGTTCGTTGTTCGTTGTTCGTTGTTTGTTGTTTGTTGTTTGTTGTTTGTTGTTTGTTGTTTGTTGTTTGTTGTTTGTTGTTTGTTGTTTGTTGTTTGTTGTTTGTTGTTTGTTGTTTGTTGTTTGTTGTTTGTTGTTTGTTGTTTGTTGTTTGTTGTTTGTTGTTTGTTGTTTGTTGTTTGTTGTTTGTTGTTTGTTGTTTGTTGTTTGTTGTTTGTTGTTTGTTGTTGTTTGTTGTTTGTTGTTTGTTGTTTGTTGTTTGTTGTTTGTTGTTTGTTGTTTGTTGTTCGTTCTTCGTTGTTTGTTGTTCGTTCTTCGTTGTTTGTTGTTCGTTCTTCGTTGTTTGTTGTTCGTTCTTCGTTGTTTGTTGTTCGTTCTTCGTTGTTTGTTGTTCGTTCTTCGTTGTTTGTTGTTCGTTCTTCGTTGTTTGTTGTTCGTTCTTCGTTGTTTGTTGTTCGTTCTTCGTTGTTTGTTGTTCGTTCTTCGTTGTTTGTTCGTTCTTCGTTGTTTGTTGTTTGTTGTTTGTTGTTTGTTGTTTGTTGTTTGTTGTTTGTTGTTTGTTGTTTGTTGTTTGTTGTTTGTTGTTTGTTGTTTGTTGTTTGTTGTTTGTTGTTTGTTGTTTGTTGTTTGTTGTTTGTTGTTTGTTGTTTGTTGTTTGTTGTTTGTTGTTTGTTGTTTGTTGTTTGTTGTTTGTTGTTTGTTGTTTGTTGTTTGTTGTTTGTTGTTTGTTGTTTGTTGTTTGTTGTTTGTTGTTTGTTGTTTGTTGTTTGTTGTTTGTTGTTTGTTGTTTGTTGTTTGTTGTTTGTTGTTTGTTGTTTGTTGTTTGTTGTTTGTTGTTTGTTGTTTGTTGTTTGTTGTTTGTTGTTTGTTGTTTGTTGTTTGTTGTTTGTTGTTTGTTGTTTGTTGTTTGTTGTTTGTTGTTTGTTGTTTGTTGTTTGTTGTTTGTTGTTTGTTGTTTGTTGTTTGTTGTTTGTTGTTTGTTGTTTGTTGTTTGTTGTTTGTTGTTTGTTGTTTGTTGTTTGTTGTTTGTTGTTTGTTGTTTGTTGTTTGTTGTTTGTTGTTTGTTGTTTGTTGTTTGTTGTTTGTTGTTTGTTGTTTGTTGTTTGTTGTTTGTTGTTTGTTGTTTGTTGTTTGTTGTTTGTTGTTTGTTGTTTGTTGTTTGTTGTTTGTTGTTTGTTGTTTGTTGTTTGTTGTTTGTTGTTTGTTGTTTGTTGTTTGTTGTTTGTTGTTTGTTGTTTGTTGTTTGTTGTTTGTTGTTTGTTGTTTGTCGTTTGTTGTTTGTTGTTTGTTGTTTGTTGTTCGTTCTTCGTTGTTTGTTGTTCGTTCTTCGTTGTTTGTTGTTCGTTCTTCGTTGTTTGTTGTTCGTTCTTCGTTGTTTGTTGTTCGTTCTTCGTTGTTTGTTGTTCGTTCTTCGTTGTTTGTTGTTCGTTCTTCGTTGTTTGTTTGTTGTTTGTTGTTTGTTGTTTGTAGTTTGTTCTTCGTTGTTTGTTCTTCGTTGTTTGTTCTTCGTTGTTTGTTCTTCGTTGTTTGTTGTTTGTTGTTTGTTGTTTGTTGTTTGTTGTTTGTTGTTTGTTGTTTGTTGTTTGTTGTTTGTTGTTTGTTGTTTGTTGTTTGTTGTTTGTTGTTTGTTGTTTGTTGTTTGTTGTTTGTTGTTTGTTGTTTGTTGTTTGTTGTTTGTTGTTTGTTGTTTGTTGTTTGTTGTTTGTTGTTTGTTGTTTGTTGTTTGTTGTTTGTTGTTTGTTGTTTGTTGTCTGTAGTTTGTTCTTCGTTGTTTGTTGTCTGTTGTTTGTTGTTTGTTGTTTGTTGTTTGTTGTTTGTTGTTTGTTGTTTGTTGTTTGTTGTTTGTTGTTTGTTGTTTGTTGTTTGTTGTTTGTTGTTTGTTGTTTGTTGTTTGTTGTTTGTTGTTTGTTGTTTGTTGTTTGTTGTTTGTTGTTTGTTGTTTGTTGTTTGTTGTTTGTTGTTTGTTGTTTGTTGTTTGTTGTTTGTTGTTTGTTGTTTGTTGTTTGTTGTTTGTTGTTTGTTGTTTGTTGTTTGTTGTTTGTTGTTTGTTGTTTGTTGTTTGTTGTTTGTTGTTTGTTGTTTGTTGTTTGTTGTTTGTTCTTCGTTGTTTGTTGTTTGTTGTTTGTTGTTTGTTGTTTGTTGTTTGTTCTTCGTTGTTTGTTGTTTGTTGTTTGTTGTTTGTTGTTTGTTGTTTGTTGTTTGTTGTTTGTGGTTTGTTGTTTGTTGTTTGTTGTTTGTTGTTTGTTGTTTGTTGTTTGTTGTTTGTTGTTTGTTGTTTGTTGTTTGTTGTTTGTTGTTTGTTGTTTGTTGTTTGTTGTTTGTTGTTTGTTGTTTGTTGTTTGTTGTTTGTTGCTTGTTGTTTGTTGTTTGTTGTTTGTTGTTTGTTGTTTGTTGTTTGTTGTTTGTTGTTTGTTGTTTGTTGTTTGTTGTTTGTTGTTTGTTGTTTGTTGTTTGTTGTTTGTTGTTTGTTGTTTGTTGTTTGTTGTTTGTTGTTTGTTGTTTGTTGTTTGTTGTTTGTTGTTTGTTGTTTGTTGTTTGTTGTTTGTTGTTTGTTGTTTGTTGTTTGTTGTTTGTTGTTTGTTGTTTGTTGTTTGTTGTTTGTTGTTTGTTGTTTGTTGTTTGTTGTTTGTTGTTTGTTGTTTGTTGTTTGTTGTTTGTTGTTTGTTGTTTGTTGTTTGTTGTTTGTTGTTTGTTGTTTGTTGTTTGTTGTTTGTTGTTTGTTGTTTGTTGTTTGTTGTTTGTTGTTTGTTGTTTGTTGTTTGTTGTTTGTTGTTTGTTGTTTGTTGTTTGTTGTTTGTTGTTTGTTGTTTGTTGTTTGTTGTTTGTTGTTTGTTGTTTGTTGTTTGTTGTTTGTTGTTTGTTGTTTGTTGTTTGTTGTTTGTTGTTTGTTGTTTGTTGTTTGTTGTTTGTTGTTTGTTGTTTGTTGTTTGTTGTTTGTTGTTTGTTGTTTGTTGTTTGTTGTTTGTTGTTTGTTGTTTGTTGTTTGTTGTTTGTTGTTTGTTGTTTGTTGTTTGTTGTTTGTTGTTTGTTGTTTGTTGTTTGTTGTTTGTTGTTTGTTGTTTGTTGTTTGTTGTTTGTTGTTTGTTGTTTGTTGTTTGTTGTTTGTTGTTTGTTGTTTGTTGTTTGTTGTTTGTTGTTTGTTGTTTGTTGTTTGTTGTTTGTTGTTTGTTGTTTGTTGTTTGTTGTTTGTTGTTTGTTGTTTGTTGTTTGTTGTTTGTTGTTTGTTGTTTGTTGTTTGTTGTTTGTTGTTTGTTGTTTGTTGTTTGTTGTTTGTTGTTTGTTGTTTGTTGTTTGTTGTTTGTTGTTCGTTGTTTGTTGTTTGTTGTTCGTTGTTTGTTGTTTGTTGTTCGTTGTTCGTTGTTTGTTGTTTGTTGTTCGTTGTTTGTTGTTTGTTGTTCGTTGTTTGTTGTTTGTTGTTTGTTGTTTGTTGTTTGTTGTTCGTTGTTTGTTGTTTGTTGTTTGTTGTTTGTTGTTTGTTGTTTGTTGTTTGTTGTTTGTTGTTTGTTGTTTGTTGTTTGTTGTTTGTTGTTTGTTGTTTGTTGTTTGTTGTTTGTTGTTTGTTGTTTGTTGTTTGTTGTTTGTTGTTTGTTGTTTGTTGTTTGTTGTTTGTTGTTTGTTGTTTGTTGTTTGTTGTTTGTTGTTCGTTCTTCGTTGTTTGTTGTTCGTTCTTCGTTGTTTGTTGTTCGTTCTTCGTTGTTTGTTGTTCGTTCTTCGTTGTTTGTTGTTCGTTCTTCGTTGTTTGTTGTTCGTTCTTCGTTGTTTGTTGTTCGTTCTTCGTTGTTTGTTGTTCGTTCTTCGTTGTTTGTTGTTCGTTCTTCGTTGTTTGTTTGTTGTTTGTTGTTTGTTGTTTGTAGTTTGTTCTTCGTTGTTTGTTCTTCGTTGTTTGTTCTTCGTTGTTTGTTCTTCGTTGTTTGTTGTTTGTTGTTTGTTGTTTGTTGTTTGTTGTTTGTTGTTTGTTGTTTGTTGTTTGTTGTTTGTTGTTTGTTGTTTGTTGTTTGTTGTTTGTTGTTTGTTGTTTGTTGTTTGTTGTTTGTTGTTTGTTGTTTGTTGTTTGTTGTTTGTTGTTTGTTGTTTGTTGTTTGTTGTTTGTTGTTTGTTGTTTGTTGTTTGTTGTTTGTTGTTTGTTGTTTGTTGTCTGTAGTTTGTTCTTCGTTGTTTGTTGTTTGTTGTTTGTTGTTTGTTGTTTGTTGTTTGTTGTTTGTTGTTTGTTGTTTGTTGTTTGTTGTTTGTTGTTTGTTGTTTGTTGTTTGTTGTTTGTTGTTTGTTGTTTGTTGTTTGTTGTTTGTTGTTTGTTGTTTGTTGTTTGTTGTTTGTTGTTTGTTGTTTGTTGTTTGTTGTTTGTTGTTTGTTGTTTGTTGTTTGTTGTTTGTTGTTTGTTGTTTGTTGTTTGTTGTTTGTTGTTTGTTGTTTGTTGTTTGTTGTTTGTTGTTTGTTGTTTGTTGTTTGTTGTTTGTTGTTTGTTGTTTGTTGTTTGTTGTTTGTTGTTTGTTGTTTGTTGTTTGTTGTTTGTTGTTTGTTGTTTGTTGTTTGTTGTTTGTTGTTTGTTGTTTGTTGTTTGTTGTTTGTTGTTTGTTCTTCGTTGTTTGTTGTTTGTTGTTTGTTGTTTGTTGTTTGTTGTTTGTTGTTTGTTGTTTGTGGTTTGTTGTTTGTTGTTTGTTGTTTGTTGTTTGTTGTTTGTTGTTTGTTGTTTGTTGTTTGTTGTTTGTTGTTTGTTGTTTGTTGTTTGTTGTTTGTTGTTTGTTGTTTGTTGTTTGTTGTTTGTTGTTTGTTGTTTGTTGTTTGTTGTTTGTTGTTTGTTGTTTGTTGTTTGTTGTTTGTTGCTTGTTGTTTGTTGTTTGTTGTTTGTTGTTTGTTGTTTGTTGTTTGTTGTTTGTTGTTTGTTGTTTGTTGTTTGTTGTTTGTTGTTTGTTGTTTGTTGTTTGTTGTTTGTTGTTTGTTGTTTGTTGTTTGTTGTTTGTTGTTTGTTGTTTGTTGTTTGTTGTTTGTTGTTTGTTGTTTGTTGTTTGTTGTTTGTTGTTTGTTGTTTGTTGTTTGTTGTTTGTTGTTTGTTGTTTGTTGTTTGTTGTTTGTTGTTTGTTGTTTGTTGTTTGTTGTTTGTTGTTTGTTGTTTGTTGTTTGTTGTTTGTTGTTTGTTGTTTGTTGTTTGTTGTTTGTTGTTTGTTGTTTGTTGTTTGTTGTTTGTTGTTTGTTGTTTGTTGTTTGTTGTTTGTTGTTTGTTGTTTGTTGTTTGTTGTTTGTTGTTTGTTGTTTGTTGTTTGTTGTTTGTTGTTTGTTGTTTGTTGTTTGTTGTTTGTTGTTTGTTGTTTGTTGTTTGTTGTTTGTTGTTTGTTGTTTGTTGTTTGTTGTTCGTTGTTTGTTGTTTGTTGTTCGTTGTTTGTTGTTTGTTGTTCGTTGTTCGTTGTTTGTTGTTTGTTGTTCGTTGTTTGTTGTTTGTTGTTCGTTGTTTGTTGTTTGTTGTTTGTTGTTTGTTGTTTGTTGTTCGTTGTTTGTTGTTTGTTGTTTGTTGTTTGTTGTTTGTTGTTTGTTGTTTGTTGTTTGTTGTTTGTTGTTTGTTGTTTGTTGTTTGTTGTTTGTTGTTTGTTGTTTGTTGTTTGTTGTTTGTTGTTTGTTGTTTGTTGTTTGTTGTTTGTTGTTTGTTGTTTGTTGTTTGTTGTTTGTTGTTTGTTGTTTGTTGTTTGTTGTTTGTTGTTTGTTGTTTGTTGTTTGTTGTTTGTTGTTTGTTGTTTGTTGTTTGTTGTTTGTTGTTTGTTGTTTGTTGTTTGTTGTTTGTTGTTTGTTGTTTGTTGTTTGTTGTTTGTTGTTTGTTGTTTGTTGTTTGTTGTTTGTTGTTTGTTGTTTGTTGTTTGTTGTTTGTTGTTTGTTGTTTGTTGTTTGTTGTTTGTTGTTTGTTGTTTGTTGTTTGTTGTTTGTTGTTTGTTGTTTGTTGTTTGTTGTTTGTTGTTTGTTGTTTGTTGTTTGTTGTTTGTTGTTTGTTGTTTGTTGTTTGTTGTTTGTTGTTTGTTGTTTGTTGTTTGTTGTTTGTTGTTTGTTGTTTGTTGTTTGTTGTTTGTTGTTTGTTGTTTGTTGTTTGTTGTTTGTTGTTTGTTGTTTGTTGTTTGTTGTTTGTTGTTTGTTGTTTGTTGTTTGTTGTTTGTTGTTTGTTGTTTGTTGTTTGTTGTTTGTTGTTTGTTGTTTGTTGTTTGTTGTTTGTTGTTTGTTGTTTGTTGTTTGTTGTTTGTTGTTTGTTGTTTGTTGTTTGTTGTTTGTTGTTTGTTGTTTGTTGTTTGTTGTTTGTTGTTTGTTGTTTGTTGTTTGATGTTTGTTGTTTGTTGTTTGTTGTTTGTTGTTTGATGTTTGTTGTTTGTTGTTTGATGTTTGTTGTTTGTTGTTTGTTGTTTGTTGTTTGTTGTTTGTTGTTTGTTGTTTGTTGTTTGTTGTTTGTTGTTTGTTGTTTGTTGTTTGTTGTTTGTTGTTTGTTGTTTGTTGTTTGTTGTTTGTTGTTTGTTGTTTGTTGTTTGTTGTTTGTTGTTTGTTGTTTGTTGTTTGTTGTTTGTTGTTTGTTGTTTGTTGTTTGTTGTTTGTTGTTCGTTGTTCGTTGTTCGTTGTTCGTTGTTCGTTGTTCGTTGTTCGTTGTTCGTTGTTCGTTGTTCGTTGTTCGTTGTTCGTTGTTCGTTGTTCGTTGTTCGTTGTTCGTTGTTCGTTGTTCGTTGTTCGTTGTTCGTTGTTCGTTGTTCGTTGTTCGTTGTTCGTTGTTCGTTGTTCGTTGTTCGTTGTTCGTTGTTCGTTGTTCGTTGTTCGTTGTTCGTTGTTCGTTGTTCGTTGTTCGTTGTTCGTTGTTCGTTGTTCGTTGTTCGTTGTTCGTTGTTCGTTGTTCGTTGTTCGTTGTTCGTTGTTCGTTGTTCGTTGTTCGTTGTTCGTTGTTCGTTGTTCGTTGTTCGTTGTTCGTTGTTCGTTGTTCGTTGTTCGTTGTTCGTTGTTCGTTGTTCGTTGTTCGTTGTTCGTTGTTCGTTGTTCGTTGTTCGTTGTTCGTTGTTCGTTGTTCGTTGTTCGTTGTTCGTTGTTCGTTGTTCGTTGTTCGTTGTTCGTTGTTCGTTGTTCGTTGTTCGTTGTTCGTTGTTCGTTGTTCGTTGTTCGTTGTTCGTTGTTCGTTGTTCGTTGTTCGTTGTTCGTTGTTCGTTGTTTGTTGTTTGTTCTTCGTTGTTTGTTGTTTGTTCTTCGTTGTTTGTTGTTTGTTCTTCGTTGTTTGTTCTTCGTTGTTCGTTGTTCGTTCTTCGTTGTTCGTTGTTCGTTGTTCGTTGTTCGTTGTTCGTTGTTCGTTGTTCGTTGTTCGTTGTTCGTTGTTCGTTGTTCGTTGTTCGTTGTTCGTTGTTCGTTGTTCGTTGTTCGTTGTTCGTTGTTCGTTGTTCGTTGTTCGTTGTTCGTTGTTCGTTGTTCGTTGTTCGTTGTTCGTTGTTCGTTGTTCGTTGTTCGTTGTTCGTTGTTCGTTGTTCGTTGTTCGTTGTTCGTTGTTCGTTGTTCGTTCTTCGTTGTTTGTTGTTCGTTCTTCGTTGTTCGTTGTTCGTTCTTCGTTGTTCGTTGTTCGTTGTTTGTTGTTCGTTCTTCGTTGTTTGTTGTTCGTTCTTCGTTGTTTGTTGTTCGTTCTTCGTTGTTTGTTGTTCGTTCTTCGTTGTTTGTTGTTCGTTCTTCGTTGTTTGTTGTTTGTTGTTTGTTGTTTGTTGTTTGTTGTTTGTTGTTTGTTGTTTGTTGTTTGTCGTTTGTTGTTTGTTGTTTGTTGTTTGTTGTTTGTTGTTTGTTGTTTGTTGTTTGTTGTTTGTTGTTTGTTGTTTGTTGTTTGTTGTTTGTTGTTTGTTGTTTGTTGTTTGTTGTTTGTTGTTTGTTGTTTGTTGTTTGTTGTTTGTTGTTTGTTGTTTGTTGTTTGTTGTTTGTTGTTTGTTGTTTGTTGTTTGTTGTTTGTTGTTTGTTGTTTGTTGTTTGTTGTTTGTTGTTTGTTGTTTGTTGTTTGTTGTTTGTTGTTTGTTGTTTGTTGTTTGTTGTTTGTTGTTTGTTGTTTGTTGTTTGTTGTTTGTTGTTTGTTGTTTGTTGTTTGTTGTTTGTTGTTTGTTGTTTGTTGTTTGTTGTTTGTTGTTTGTTGTTTGTTGTTTGTTGTTTGTTGTTTGTTGTTTGTTGTTTGTTGTTTGTTGTTTGTTGTTTGTTGTTTGTTGTTTGTTGTTTGTTGTTTGTTGTTTGTTGTTTGTTGTTTGTTGTTTGTTGTTTGTTGTTTGTTGTTTGTTGTTTGTTGTTTGTTGTTTGTTGTTTGTTGTTTGTTGTTTGTTGTTTGTTGTTTGTTGTTTGTTGTTTGTTGTTTGTTGTTTGTTGTTTGTTGTTTGTTGTTTGTTGTTTGTTGTTTGTTGTTTGTTGTTTGTTGTTTGTTGTTTGTTGTTTGTTGTTTGTTGTTTGTTGTTTGTTGTTTGTTGTTTGTTGTTTGTTGTTTGTTGTTTGTTGTTTGTTGTTTGTTGTTTGTTGTTTGTTGTTTGTTGTTTGTTGTTTGTTGTTTGTTGTTTGTTGTTTGTTGTTTGTTGTTTGTTGTTGTTTGTTGTTTGTTGTTTGTTGTTTGTTGTTTGTTGTTTGTTGTTTGTTGTTTGTTGTTTGTTGTTCGTTCTTCGTTGTTTGTTGTTCGTTCTTCGTTGTTTGTTGTTCGTTCTTCGTTGTTTGTTGTTCGTTCTTCGTTGTTTGTTGTTCGTTCTTCGTTGTTTGTTGTTCGTTCTTCGTTGTTTGTTGTTCGTTCTTCGTTGTTTGCTGTTCGTTCTTCGTTGTTTGTTGTTCGTTCTTCGTTGTTTGTTTGTTGTTTGTTGTTTGTTGTTTGTTGTTTGTTGTTTGTTGTTTGTTGTTTGTTGTTTGTTGTTTGTTGTTTGTTGTTTGTTGTTTGTTGTTTGTTGTTTGTTGTTTGTTGTTTGTTGTTTGTTGTTTGTTGTTTGTTGTTTGTTGTTTGTTGTTTGTTGTTTGTTGTTTGTTGTTTGTTGTTCGTTGTTCGTTGTTCGTTGTTCGTTGTTCGTTGTTCGTTGTTCGTTGTTCGTTGTTCGTTGTTCGTTGTTCGTTGTTCGTTGTTCGTTGTTCGTTGTTCGTTGTTCGTTGTTCGTTGTTCGTTGTTCGTTGTTCGTTGTTCGTTGTTCGTTGTTCGTTGTTCGTTGTTCGTTGTTCGTTGTTCGTTGTTCGTTGTTTGTTGTTTGTTCTTCGTTGTTTGTTGTTTGTTCTTCGTTGTTTGTTGTTTGTTCTTCGTTGTTTGTTGTTTGTTCTTCGTTGTTTGTTCTTCGTTGTTTGTTGTTTGTTCTTCGTTGTTCGTTGTTCGTTGTTCGTTGTTCGTTGTTCGTTGTTCGTTGTTCGTTGTTCGTTGTTCGTTGTTCGTTGTTCGTTGTTCGTTGTTCGTTGTTCGTTGTTCGTTGTTCGTTGTTCGTTGTTCGTTGTTCGTTGTTCGTTGTTCGTTCTTCGTTGTTTGTTGTTCGTTCTTCGTTGTTTGTTGTTCGTTCTTCGTTGTTTGTTGTTCGTTCTTCGTTGTTTGTTGTTCGTTCTTCGTTGTTTGTTGTTCGTTCTTCGTTGTTTGTTGTTCGTTCTTCGTTGTTTGTTGTTCGTTCTTCGTTGTTTGTTGTGCGTTCTTCGTTGTTTGTTGTTCGTTCTTCGTTGTTTGTTGTTCGTTCTTCGTTGTTTGTTGTTTGTTGTTTGTTGTTTGTTGTTTGTTGTTTGTTGTTTGTTGTTTGTTGTTTGTTGTTCGTTGTTCGTTGTTCGTTGTTCGTTGTTCGTTGTTCGTTGTTCGTTGTTCGTTGTTCGTTGTTCGTTGTTCGTTGTTCGTTGTTCGTTGTTCGTTGTTCGTTGTTCGTTGTTCGTTGTTCGTTGTTCGTTGTTCGTTGTTCGTTGTTCGTTGTTCGTTGTTCGTTGTTCGTTGTTCGTTGTTCGTTGTTCGTTGTTCGTTGTTCGTTGTTCGTTGTTCGTTGTTCGTTGTTCGTTGTTCGTTGTTCGTTGTTCGTTGTTCGTTGTTCGTTGTTCGTTGTTCGTTGTTCGTTGTTCGTTGTTCGTTGTTCGTTGTTCGTTGTTCGTTGTTCGTTGTTCGTTGTTCGTTGTTCGTTGTTCGTTGTTCGTTGTTCGTTGTTCGTTGTTCGTTGTTCGTTGTTCGTTGTTCGTTGTTTGTTGTTTGTTGTTTGTTGTTTGTTGTTTGTTGTTTGTTGTTTGTTGTTTGTTGTTTGTTGTTTGTTGTTTGTTGTTTGTTGTTTGTTGTTTGTTGTTTGTTGTTTGTTGTTTGTTGTTTGTTGTTTGTTGTTTGTTGTTTGTTGTTTGTTGTTTGTTGTTTGTTGTTTGTTGTTTGTTGTTTGTTGTTTGTTGTTTGTTGTTTGTTGTTTGTTGTTTGTTGTTTGTTGTTTGTTGTTTGTTGTTTGTTGTTTGTTGTTTGTTGTTTGTTGTTTGTTGTTTGTTGTTTGTTGTTCGTTGTTCGTTGTTCGTTGTTCGTTGTTCGTTGTTCGTTGTTCGTTGTTCGTTGTTCGTTGTTCGTTGTTCGTTGTTCGTTGTTCGTTGTTCGTTGTTCGTTGTTCGTTGTTCGTTGTTCGTTGTTCGTTGTTCGTTGTTCGTTGTTCGTTGTTCGTTGTTCGTTGTTCGTTGTTCGTTGTTCGTTGTTCGTTGTTCGTTGTTCGTTGTTCGTTGTTCGTTGTTCGTTGTTCGTTGTTCGTTGTTCGTTGTTCGTTGTTCGTTGTTCGTTGTTCGTTGTTCGTTGTTCGTTGTTCGTTGTTCGTTGTTCGTTGTTCGTTGTTCGTTGTTCGTTGTTCGTTGTTCGTTGTTCGTTGTTCGTTGTTTGTTGTTTGTTGTTTGTTGTTTGTTGTTTGTTGTTTGTTGTTTGTTGTTTGTTGTTTGTTGTTTGTTGTTTGTTGTTTGTTGTTTGTTGTTTGTTGTTTGTTGTTTGTTGTTTGTTGTTTGTTGTTTGTTGTTTGTTGTTTGTTGTTTGTTGTTTGTTGTTTGTTGTTGGTTGTTTGTTGTTTGTTGTTTGTTGTTTGTTGTTTGTTGTTTGTTGTTTGTTGTTTGTTGTTTGTTGTTTGTTGTTTGTTGTTTGTTGTTTGTTGTTTGTTGTTTGTTGTTTGTTGTTTGTTGTTTGTTGTTTGTTGTTTGTTGTTTGTTGTTTGTTGTTTGTTGTTTGTTGTTTGTTGTTTGTTGTTTGTTGTTTGTTGTTTGTTGTTTGTTGTTTGTTGTTTGTTGTTTGTTGTTTGTTGTTTGTTGTTTGTTGTTTGTTGTTTGTTGTTTGTTGTTTGTTGTTTGTTGTTTGTTGTTTGTTGTTTGTTGTTTGTTGTTTGTTGTTTGTTGTTTGTTGTTTGTTGTTTGTTGTTTGTTGTTTGTTGTTTGTTGTTTGTTGTTTGTTGTTTGTTGTTTGTTGTTTGTTGTTTGTTGTTTGTTGTTTGTTGTTTGTTGTTTGTTGTTTGTTGTTTGTTGTTTGTTGTTTGTTGTTTGTTGTTTGTTGTTTGTTGTTTGTTGTTTGTTGTTTGTTGTTTGTTGTTTGTTGTTTGTTGTTTGTTGTTTGTTGTTTGTTGTTTGTTGTTTGTTGTTTGTTGTTTGTTGTTTGTTGTTTGTTGTTTGTTGTTTGTTGTTTGTTGTTTGTTGTTTGTTGTTTGTTGTTTGTTGTTTGTTGTTTGTTGTTTGTTGTTTGTTGTTTGTTGTTTGTTGTTTGTTGTTTGTTGTTTGTTGTTTGTTGTTTGTTGTTTGTTGTTTGTTGTTTGTTGTTTGTTGTTTGTTGTTTGTTGTTTGTTGTTTGTTGTTTGTTGTTTGTTGTTTGTTGTTTGTTGTTTGTTGTTTGTTGTTTGTTGTTTGTTGTTTGTTGTTCGTTCTTCGTTGTTTGTTGTTCGTTCTTCGTTGTTTGTTGTTCGTTCTTCGTTGTTTGTTGTTCGTTCTTCGTTGTTTGTTGTTCGTTCTTCGTTGTTTGTTGTTCGTTCTTCGTTGTTTGTTGTTCGTTCTTCGTTGTTTGTTGTTCGTTCTTCGTTGTTTGTTGTTCGTTCTTCGTTGTTTGTTTGTTGTTTGTTGTTTGTTGTTTGTTGTTTGTTGTTTGTTGTTTGTTGTTTGTTGTTTGTTGTTTGTTGTTTGTTGTTTGTTGTTTGTTGTTTGTTGTTTGTTGTTTGTTGTTTGTTGTTTGTTGTTTGTTGTTTGTTGTTTGTTGTTTGTTGTTTGTTGTTTGTTGTTTGTTGTTTGTTGTTTGTTGTTTGTTGTTTGTTGTTTGTTGTTTGTTGTTTGTTGTTTGTTGTTTGTTGTTTGTTGTTTGTTGTTTGTTGTTTGTTGTTTGTTGTTTGTTGTTTGTTGTTTGTTGTTTGTTGTTTGTTGTTCGTTGTTCGTTGTTCGTTGTTCGTTGTTCGTTGTTCGTTGTTCGTTGTTCGTTGTTCGTTGTTCGTTGTTCGTTGTTCGTTGTTCGTTGTTCGTTGTTTGTTGTTTGTTGTTTGTTGTTTGTTGTTTGTTGTTTGTTGTTTGTTGTTTGTTGTTTGTTGTTTGTTGTTTGTTGTTTGTTGTTTGTTGTTTGTTGTTTGTTGTTTGTTGTTTGTTGTTTGTTGTTTGTTGTTTGTTGTTTGTTGTTTGTTGTTTGTTGTTTGTTGTTTGTTGTTTGTTGTTTGTTGTTTGTTGTTTGTTGTTTGTTGTTTGTTGTTTGTTGTTTGTTGTTTGTTGTTTGTTGTTTGTTGTTTGTTGTTTGTTGTTTGTTGTTTGTTGTTTGTTGTTTGTTGTTTGTTGTTTGTTGTTTGTTGTTTGTTGTTTGTTGTTTGTTGTTTGTTGTTTGTTGTTTGTTGTTTGTTGTTTGTTGTTTGTTGTTTGTTGTTTGTTGTTTGATGTTTGTTGTTTGTTGTTTGTTGTTTGTTGTTTGTTGTTTGTTGTTTGTTGTTTGTTGTTTGTTGTTTGTTGTTTGTTGTTTGTTGTTTGTTGTTTGTTGTTTGTTGTTTGTTGTTTGTTGTTTGTTGTTTGTTGTTTGTTGTTTGTTGTTTGTTGTTTGTTGTTTGTTGTTTGTTGTTTGTTGTTTGTTGTTTGTTGTTTGTTGTTTGTTGTTTGTTGTTTGTTGTTTGTTGTTTGTTGTTTGTTGTTTGTTGTTTGTTGTTTGTTGTTTGTTGTTTGTTGTTTGTTGTTTGTTGTTTGTTGTTTGTTGTTTGTTGTTTGTTGTTTGTTGTTTGTTGTTTGTTGTTTGTTGTTTGTTGTTTGTTGTTTGTTGTTTGTTGTTTGTTGTTTGTTGTTTGTTGTTTGTTGTTTGTTGTTTGTTGTTTGTTGTTTGTTGTTTGTTGTTTGTTGTTTGTTGTTTGTTGTTTGTTGTTTGTTGTTTGTTGTTTGTTGTTTGTTGTTTGTTGTTCGTTCTTCGTTGTTTGTTGTTCGTTCTTCGTTGTTTGTTGTTCGTTCTTCGTTGTTTGTTGTTCGTACTTCGTTGTTTGTTGTTCGTTCTTCGTTGTTTGTTGTTCGTTCTTCGTTGTTTGTTGTTCGTTCTTCGTTGTTTGTTGTTCGTTCTTCGTTGTTTGTTTGTTGTTTGTTGTTTGTTGTTTGTTGTTTGTTGTTTGTTGTTTGTTGTTTGTTGTTTGTTGTTTGTTGTTTGTTGTTTGTTGTTTGTTGTTTGTTGTTTGTTGTTTGTTGTTTGTTGTTTGTTGTTTGTTGTTCGTTGTTCGTTGTTCGTTGTTCGTTGTTCGTTGTTCGTTGTTCGTTGTTCGTTGTTCGTTGTTCGTTGTTCGTTGTTCGTTGTTCGTTGTTCGTTGTTCGTTGTTCGTTGTTCGTTGTTCGTTGTTCGTTGTTCGTTGTTCGTTGTTCGTTGTTCGTTGTTCGTTGTTCGTTGTTCGTTGTTCGTTGTTCGTTGTTCGTTGTTCGTTGTTCGTTGTTCGTTGTTCGTTGTTCGTTGTTCGTTGTTCGTTGTTCGTTGTTCGTTGTTCGTTGTTCGTTGTTCGTTGTTCGTTGTTCGTTGTTCGTTGTTCGTTGTTCGTTGTTCGTTGTTCGTTGTTCGTTGTTCGTTGTTCGTTGTTCGTTGTTCGTTGTTCGTTGTTCGTTGTTCGTTGTTCGTTGTTCGTTGTTCGTTGTTCGTTGTTCGTTGTTCGTTGTTCGTTGTTCGTTGTTCGTTGTTCGTTGTTCGTTGTTCGTTGTTCGTTGTTCGTTGTTCGTTGTTCGTTGTTCGTTGTTCGTTGTTCGTTGTTCGTTGTTCGTTGTTCGTTGTTCGTTGTTCGTTGTTCGTTGTTCGTTGTTCGTTGTTCGTTGTTCGTTGTTCGTTGTTCGTTGTTTGTTCTTCGTTGTTTGTTGTTTGTTCTTCGTTGTTTGTTGTTTGTTCTTCGTTGTTTGTTGTTTGTTCTTCGTTGTTTGTTCTTCGTTGTTCGTTGTTCGTTGTTCGTTGTTCGTTGTTCGTTGTTCGTTGTTCGTTGTTCGTTGTTCGTTGTTCGTTGTTCGTTGTTCGTTGTTCGTTGTTCGTTGTTCGTTGTTCGTTGTTCGTTGTTCGTTGTTCGTTGTTCGTTGTTCGTTGTTCGTTGTTCGTTCTTCGTTGTTTGTTGTTCGTTCTTCGTTGTTTGTTGTTCGTTCTTCGTTGTTTGTTGTTCGTTCTTCGTTGTTTGTTGTTCGTTCTTCGTTGTTTGTTGTTCGTTCTTCGTTGTTTGTTGTTCGTTCTTCGTTGTTTGTTCGTTCTTCGTTGTTTGTTCGTTGTTTGTTGTTTGTTCGTTGTTTGTTGTTCGTTGTTCGTTGTTCGTTGTTCGTTGTTCGTTGTTCGTTGTTCGTTGTTCGTTGTTCGTTGTTCGTTGTTCGTTGTTCGTTGTTCGTTGTTCGTTGTTCGTTGTTCGTTGTTCGTTGTTCGTTGTTCGTTGTTCGTTGTTCGTTGTTCGTTGTTCGTTGTTCGTTGTTCGTTGTTCGTTGTTCGTTGTTCGTTGTTCGTTGTTCGTTGTTCGTTGTTCGTTGTTCGTTGTTCGTTGTTCGTTGTTCGTTGTTCGTTGTTCGTTGTTCGTTGTTCGTTGTTCGTTGTTCGTTGTTCGTTGTTCGTTGTTCGTTGTTCGTTGTTCGTTGTTCGTTGTTCGTTGTTCGTTGTTCGTTGTTCGTTGTTCGTTGTTCGTTGTTCGTTGTTCGTTGTTCGTTGTTCGTTGTTCGTTGTTCGTTGTTCGTTGTTCGTTGTTCGTTGTTCGTTGTTCGTTGTTCGTTGTTCGTTGTTCGTTGTTCGTTGTTCGTTGTTCGTTGTTCGTTGTTCGTTGTTCGTTGTTCGTTGTTTGTTGTTTGTTGTTTGTTGTTTGTTGTTTGTTGTTTGTTGTTTGTTGTTTGTTGTTTGTTGTTTGTTGTTTGTTGTTTGTTGTTTGTTGTTTGTTGTTTGTTGTTTGTTGTTTGTTGTTTGTTGTTTGTTGTTTGTTGTTTGTTGTTTGTTGTTTGTTGTTTGTTGTTTGTTGTTTGTTGTTTGTTGTTTGTTGTTTGTTGTTTGTTGTTTGTTGTTTGTTGTTTGTTGTTTGTTGTTTGTTGTTTGTTGTTTGTTGTTTGTTGTTTGTTGTTTGTTGTTTGTTGTTTGTTGTTTGTTGTTTGTTGTTTGTTGTTTGTTGTTTGTTGTTTGTTGTTCGTTCTTCGTTGTTTGTTGTTCGTTCTTCGTTGTTTGTTGTTCGTTCTTCGTTGTTTGTTGTTCGTTCTTCGTTGTTTGTTGTTCGTTCTTCGTTGTTTGTTGTTCGTTCTTCGTTGTTTGTTGTTCGTTCTTCGTTGTTTGTTTGTTGTTTGTTGTTTGTTGTTTGTTGTTTGTTGTTTGTTGTTTGTTGTTTGTTGTTTGTTGTTTGTTGTTTGTTGTTTGTTGTTCGTTGTTCGTTGTTCGTTGTTCGTTGTTCGTTGTTCGTTGTTCGTTGTTCGTTGTTCGTTGTTCGTTGTTCGTTGTTCGTTGTTCGTTGTTCGTTGTTCGTTGTTCGTTGTTCGTTGTTCGTTGTTCGTTGTTCGTTGTTCGTTGTTCGTTGTTCGTTGTTCGTTGTTCGTTGTTCGTTGTTCGTTGTTTGTTGTTTGTTGTTTGTTGTTTGTTGTTTGTTGTTTGTTGTTTGTTCTTCGTTGTTTGTTGTTTGTTCTTCGTTGTTTGTTGTTTGTTCTTCGTTGTTTGTTGTTCGTTGTTTGTTGTTTGTTGTTCGTTGTTTGTTGTTTGTTGTTCGTTGTTTGTTGTTTGTTGTTCGTTGTTTGTTGTTTGTTGTTCGTTGTTTGTTGTTTGTTGTTCGTTGTTTGTTGTTTGTTGTTTGTTGTTCGTTGTTTGTTGTTTGTTGTTTGTTGTTTGTTGTTTGTTGTTTGTTGTTTGTTGTTTGTTGTTTGTTGTTTGTTGTTTGTTGTTTGTTGTTTGTTGTTTGTTGTTTGTTGTTTGTTGTTTGTTGTTTGTTGTTTGTTGTTTGTTGTTTGTTGTTTGTTGTTTGTTGTTTGTTGTTTGTTGTTTGTTGTTTGTTGTTTGTTGTTTGTTGTTTGTTGTTTGTTGTTTGTTGTTTGTTGTTTGTTGTTTGTTGTTTGTTGTTTGTTGTTTGTTGTTTGTTGTTTGTTGTTTGTTGTTCGTTCTTCGTTGTTTGTTGTTCGTTCTCCGTTGTTTGTTGTTCGTTCTTCGTTGTTTGTTGTTCGTTCTTCGTTGTTTGTTGTTCGTTCTTCGTTGTTTGTTGTTCGTTCTTCGTTGTTTGTTGTTCGTTCTTCGTTGTTTGTTTGTTGTTTGTTGTTTGTTGTTTGTTGTTTGTTGTTTGTTGTTTGTTGTTTGTTGTTTGTTGTTTGTTGTTTGTTGTTTGTTGTTTGTTGTTTGTTGTTTGTTGTTTGTTGTTTGTTGTTTGTTGTTTGTTGTTTGTTGTTTGTTGTTTGTTGTTTGTTGTTTGTTGTTTGTTGTTTGTTGTTTGTTGTTTGTTGTTTGTTGTTTGTTGTTTGTTGTTTGTTGTTTGTTGTTTGTTGTTTGTTGTTTGTTGTTTGTTGTTTGTTGTTTGTTGTTTGTTGTTTGTTGTTTGTTGTTTGTTGTTTGTTGTTTGTTGTTTGTTGTTTGTTGTTTGTTGTTTGTTGTTTGTTGTTTGTTGTTTGTTGTTTGTTGTTTGTTGTTTGTTGTTTGTTGTTTGTTGTTTGTTGTTTGTTGTTTGTTGTTTGTTGTTTGTTGTTTGTTGTTTGTTGTTTGTTGTTTGTTGTTTGTTGTTTGTTGTTTGTTGTTTGTTGTTTGTTGTTTGTTGTTTGTTGTTTGTTGTTTGTTGTTTGTTGTTTGTTGTTTGTTGTTTGTTGTTTGTTGTTTGTTGTTTGTTGTTTGTTGTTTGTTGTTTGTTGTTTGTTGTTTGTTGTTTGTTGTTTGTTGTTTGTTGTTTGTTGTTTGTTGTTTGTTGTTTGTTGTTTGTTGTTTGTTGTTTGTTGTTTGTTGTTTGTTCTTCGTTGTTTGTTGTTTGTTCTTCGTTGTTTGTTGTTTGTTCTTCGTTGTTTGTTGTTTGTTCTTCGTTGTTTGTTGTTTGTTCTTCGTTGTTTGTTGTTTGTTCTTCGTTGTTTGTTGTTTGTTCTTCGTTGTTTGTTGTTTGTTCTTCGTTGTTTGTTCTTCGTTGTTTGTTGTTTGTTCTTCGTTGTTCGTTCTTCGTTGTTCGTTCTTCGTTGTTCGTTCTTCGTTGTTCGTTGATCGTTGTTCGTTGTTCGTTGTTCGTTGTTTGTTGTTTGTTGTTCGTTGTTTGTTGTTCGTTGTTCGTTGTTCGTTGTTCGTTGTTCGTTGTTCGTTGTTCGTTGTTCGTTGTTCGTTGTTCGTTGTTCGTTGTTCGTTGTTCGTTGTTCGTTGTTCGTTGTTCGTTGTTCGTTGTTCGTTGTTCGTTGTTCGTTGTTCGTTGTTCGTTGTTTGTTGTTTGTTGTTTGTTGTTTGTTGTTTGTTGTTTGTTGTTTGTTGTTTGTTGTTTGTTGTTTGTTGTTTGTTGTTTGTTGTTTGTTGTTTGTTGTTTGTTGTTTGTTGTTTGTTGTTTGTTGTTTGTTGTTTGTTGTTTGTTGTTTGTTGTTTGTTGTTTGTTGTTTGTTGTTTGTTGTTTGTTGTTTGTTGTTTGTTGTTTGTTGTTTGTTGTTTGTTGTTTGTTGTTTGTTGTTTGTTGTTTGTTGTTTGTTGTTTGTTGTTTGTTGTTTGTTGTTTGTTGTTTGTTGTTTGTTGTTTGTTGTTTGTTGTTTGTTGTTTGTTGTTTGTTGTTTGTTGTTTGTTGTTTGTTGTTTGTTGTTTGTTGTTTGTTGTTTGTTGTTTGTTGTTTGTTGTTTGTTGTTTGTTGTTTGTTGTTTGTTGTTTGTTGTTTGTTGTTTGTTGTTTGTTGTTTGTTGTTTGTTGTTTGTTGTTTGTTGTTTGTTGTTTGTTGTTTGTTGTTTGTTGTTTGTTGTTTGTTGTTTGTTGTTTGTTGTTTGTTGTTTGTTGTTTGTTGTTTGTTGTTTGTTGTTTGTTGTTTGTTGTTTGTTGTTTGTTGTTTGTTGTTTGTTGTTTGTTGTTTGTTGTTTGTTGTTTGTTGTTTGTTGTTTGTTGTTTGTTGTTTGTTGTTTGTTGTTTGTTGTTTGTTGTTTGTTGTTTGTTGTTTGTTGTTTGTTGTTTGTTGTTTGTTGTTTGTTGTTTGTTGTTTGTTGTTTGTTGTTTGTTGTTTGTTGTTTGTTGTTTGTTGTTTGTTGTTTGTTGTTTGTTGTTTGTTGTTTGTTGTTTGTTGTTTGTTGTTTGTTGTTTGTTGTTTGTTGTTTGTTGTTTGTTGTTCGTTGTTCGTTGTTTGTTGTTCGTTGTTCGTTGTTCGTTGTTCGTTGTTCGTTGTTCGTTGTTCGTTGTTCGTTGTTCGTTGTTCGTTGTTCGTTGTTCGTTGTTCGTTGTTCGTTGTTCGTTGTTCGTTGTTCGTTGTTCGTTGTTCGTTGTTCGTTGTTCGTTGTTCGTTGTTCGTTGTTCGTTGTTCGTTGTTCGTTGTTTGTTGTTTGTTGTTTGTTGTTTGTTGTTTGTTGTTTGTTGTTTGTTCTTCGTTGTTTGTTGTTTGTTCTTCGTTGTTTGTTGTTTGTTCTTCGTTGTTTGTTGTTCGTTGTTTGTTGTTTGTTGTTCGTTGTTTGTTGTTTGTTGTTCGTTGTTTGTTGTTTGTTGTTCGTTGTTTGTTGTTTGTTGTTCGTTGTTTGTTGTTTGTTGTTCGTTGTTCGTTGTTTGTTGTTCGTTGCTTGTTGTTTGTTGTTCGTTGTTTGTTGTTTGTTGTTTGTTGTTTGTTGTTTGTTGTTCGTTGTTTGTTGTTTGTTGTTCGTTGTTTGTTGTTTGTTGTTTGTTGTTTGTTGTTTGTTGTTTGTTGTTTGTTGTTTGTTGTTTGTTGTTTGTTGTTTGTTGTTTGTTGTTTGTTGTTTGTTGTTTGTTGTTTGTTGTTTGTTGTTCGTTGTTTGTTGTTTGTTGTTCGTTGTTCGTTGTTTGTTGTTCGTTGTTTGTTGTTTGTTGTTCGTTGTTCGTTGTTTGTTGTTCGTTGTTTGTTGTTTGTTGTTTGTTGTTTGTTGTTTGTTGTTTGTTGTTTGTTGTTTGTTGTTTGTTGTTTGTTGTTTGTTGTTTGTTGTTTGTTGTTTGTTGTTTGTTGTTTGTTGTTTGTTGTTTGTTGTTTGTTGTTTGTTGTTTGTTGTTTGTTGTTTGTTGTTTGTTGTTTGTTGTTTGTTGTTTGTTGTTTGTTGTTTGTTGTTTGTTGTTTGTTGTTTGTTGTTTGTTGTTTGTTGTTTTTGTTGTTTGTTGTTTTTGTTGTTTGTTGTTTGTTGTTTGTTGTTTGTTGTTTGTTGTTTGTTGTTTGTTGTTTGTTGTTTGTTGTTTGTTGTTTGTTGTTTGTTGTTTGTTGTTTGTTGTTTGTTGTTTGTTGTTTGTTGTTTGTTGTTTGTTGTTTGTTGTTTGTTGTTTGTTGTTTGTTGTTTGTTGTTTGTTGTTTGTTGTTTGTTGTTTGTTGTTTGTTGTTTGTTGTTTGTTGTTTGTTGTTTGTTGTTTGTTGTTTGTTGTTTGCTGTTTGTTGTTTGTTGTTTGTTGTTTGTTGTTCGTTGTTCGTTGTTCGTTGTTCGTTGTTCGTTGTTCGTTGTTCGTTGTTCGTTGTTCGTTGTTCGTTGTTCGTTGTTCGTTGTTCGTTGTTCGTTGTTCGTTGTTCGTTGTTCGTTGTTCGTTGTTCGTTGTTCGTTGTTCGTTGTTCGTTGTTCGTTGTTCGTTGTTCGTTGTTCGTTGTTCGTTGTTCGTTGTTCGTTGTTCGTTGTTCGTTGTTCGTTGTTCGTTGTTCGTTGTTCGTTGTTCGTTGTTCGTTGTTCGTTGTTCGTTGTTCGTTGTTCGTTGTTCGTTGTTCGTTGTTCGTTGTTCGTTGTTCGTTGTTCGTTGTTCGTTGTTCGTTGTTCGTTGTTCGTTGTTCGTTGTTCGTTGTTCGTTGTTCGTTGTTCGTTGTTCGTTGTTCGTTGTTCGTTGTTCGTTGTTCGTTGTTCGTTGTTCGTTGTTCGTTGTTCGTTGTTCGTTGTTCGTTGTTCGTTGTTCGTTGTTCGTTGTTCGTTGTTCGTTGTTCGTTGTTCGTTGTTCGTTGTTCGTTGTTCGTTGTTCGTTGTTCGTTGTTCGTTGTTCGTTGTTCGTTGTTCGTTCTTCGTTGTTCGTTGTTCGTTCTTCGTTGTTTGTTGTTCGTTCTTCGTTGTTTGTTGTTCGTTCTTCGTTGTTTGTTGTTCGTTCTTCGTTGTTTGTTGTTCGTTCTTCGTTGTTTGTTGTTCGTTCTTCGTTGTTTGTTCGTTCTTCGTTGTTTGTTCGTTCTTCGTTGTTTGTTCGTTCTTCGTTGTTTGTTCGTTCTTCGTTGTTTGTTCGTTCTTCGTTGTTTGTTGTTCGTTGTTCGTTGTTCGTTGTTCGTTGTTCGTTGTTCGTTGTTCGTTGTTCGTTGTTCGTTGTTCGTTGTTCGTTGTTCGTTGTTCGTTGTTCGTTGTTCGTTGTTCGTTGTTCGTTGTTCGTTGTTCGTTGTTCGTTGTTCGTTGTTCGTTGTTCGTTGTTCGTTGTTCGTTGTTCGTTGTTCGTTGTTCGTTGTTCGTTGTTCGTTGTTCGTTGTTCGTTGTTCGTTGTTCGTTGTTCGTTGTTCGTTGTTCGTTGTTCGTTGTTCGTTGTTCGTTGTTCGTTGTTCGTTGTTCGTTGTTCGTTGTTCGTTGTTCGTTGTTCGTTGTTCGTTGTTCGTTGTTCGTTGTTCGTTGTTCGTTGTTCGTTGTTCGTTGTTCGTTGTTCGTTGTTCGTTGTTCGTTGTTCGTTGTTCGTTGTTCGTTGTTCGTTGTTCGTTGTTCGTTGTTCGTTGTTCGTTGTTCGTTGTTTGTTGTTTGTTGTTTGTTGTTTGTTGTTTGTTGTTTGTTGTTTGTTGTTTGTTGTTTGTTGTTTGTTGTTTGTTGTTTGTTGTTTGTTGTTTGTTGTTTGTTGTTTGTTGTTTGTTGTTTGTTGTTTGTTGTTTGTTGTTTGTTGTTTGTTGTTTGTTGTTTGTTGTTTGTTGTTTGTTGTTTGTTGTTTGTTGTTTGTTGTTTGTTGTTTGTTGTTTGTTGTTTGTTGTTTGTTGTTTGTTGTTTGTTGTTTGTTGTTTGTTGTTTGTTGTTTGTTGTTTGTTGTTTGTTGTTTGTTGTTTGTTGTTTGTTGTTTGTTGTTTGTTGTTTGTTGTTTGTTGTTTGTTGTTTGTTGTTTGTTGTTTGTTGTTCGTTCTTCGTTGTTTGTTGTTCGTTCTTCGTTGTTTGTTGTTCGTTCTTCGTTGTTTGTTGTTCGTTCTTCGTTGTTTGTTGTTCGTTCTTCGTTGTTTGTTGTTCGTTCTTCGTTGTTTGTTGTTCGTTCTTCGTTGTTTGTTGTTCGTTCTTCGTTGTTTGTTTGTTGTTTGTTGTTTGTTGTTTGTTGTTTGTTGTTTGTTGTTTGTTGTTTGTTGTTTGTTGTTCGTTGTTCGTTGTTCGTTGTTCGTTGTTCGTTGTTCGTTGTTCGTTGTTCGTTGTTCGTTGTTCGTTGTTCGTTGTTCGTTGTTCGTTGTTCGTTGTTCGTTGTTCGTTGTTCGTTGTTCGTTGTTCGTTGTTCGTTGTTCGTTGTTCGTTGTTCGTTGTTCGTTGTTCGTTGTTTGTTGTTTGTTGTTTGTTGTTTGTTGTTTGTTGTTTGTTGTTTGTTCTTCGTTGTTTGTTGTTCGTTGTTTGTTGTTTGTTGTTCGTTGTTTGTTGTTTGTTGTTCGTTGTTTGTTGTTTGTTGTTCGTTGTTTGTTGTTTGTTGTTCGTTGTTTGTTGTTTGTTGTTCGTTGTTTGTTGTTTGTTGTTCGTTGTTTGTTGTTTGTTGTTCGTTGTTTGTTGTTTGTTGTTCGTTGTTTGTTGTTTGTTGTTTGTTGTTTGTTGTTTGTTGTTTGTTGTTTGTTGTTTGTTGTTTGTTGTTTGTTGTTTGTTGTTTGTTGTTTGTTGTTTGTTGTTTGTTGTTTGTTGTTTGTTGTTTGTTGTTTGTTGTTTGTTGTTTGTTGTTTGTTGTTTGTTGTTTGTTGTTTGTTGTTTGTTGTTTGTTGTTTGTTGTTTGTTGTTTGTTGTTTGTTGTTTGTTGTTTGTTGTTTGTTGTTTGTTGTTTGTTGTTTGTTGTTTGTTGTTTGTTGTTTGTTGTTTGTTGTTTGTTGTTTGTTGTTTGTTGTTTGTTGTTTGTTGTTTGTTGTTTGTTGTTTGTTGTTTGTTGTTTGTTGTTTGTTGTTTGTTGTTTGTTGTTTGTTGTTTGTTGTTTGTTGTTTGTTGTTTGTTGTTTGTTGTTTGTTGTTTGTTGTTTGTTGTTTGTTGTTTGTTGTTTGTTGTTTGTTGTTTGTTGTTTGTTGTTTGTTGTTTGTTGTTTGTTGTTTGTTGTTTGTTGTTTGTTGTTTGTTGTTTGTTGTTTGTTGTTTGTTGTTTGTTGTTTGTTGTTTGTTGTTTGTTGTTTGTTGTTTGTTGTTTGTTGTTTGTTGTTTGTTGTTTGTTGTTTGTTGTTTGTTGTTTGTTGTTTGTTGTTTGTTGTTTGTTGTTTGTTGTTTGTTGTTTGTTGTTTGTTGTTTGTTGTTTGTTGTTTGTTGTTTGTTGTTTGTTGTTTGTTGTTTGTTGTTTGTTGTTTGTTGTTTGTTGTTTGTTGTTTGTTCTTCGTTGTTTGTTGTTTGTTCTTCGTTGTTTGTTGTTTGTTCTTCGTTGTTTGTTGTTTGTTGTTTGTTGTTTGTTGTTTGTTGTTTGTTGTTTGTTGTTTGTTGTTTGTTGTTTGTTGTTTGTTGTTTGTTGTTTGTTGTTTGTTGTTTGTTGTTTGTTGTTTGTTGTTTGTTGTTTGTTGTTTGTTGTTTGTTGTTTGTTGTTTGTTGTTTGTTGTTTGTTGTTTGTTGTTTGTTGTTTGTTGTTTGTTGTTTGTTGTTTGTTGTTTGTTGTTTGTTGTTTGTTGTTTGTTGTTTGTTGTTTGTTGTTTGTTGTTTGTTGTTTGTTGTTTGTTGTTTGTTGTTTGTTGTTTGTTGTTTGTTGTTTGTTGTTTGTTGTTTGTTGTTTGTTGTTTGTTGTTTGTTGTTTGTTGTTTGTTGTTTGTTGTTTGTTGTTTGTTGTTTGTTGTTTGTTGTTTGTTGTTTGTTGTTTGTTGTTTGTTGTTTGTTGTTTGTTGTTTGTTGTTTGTTCTTCGTTGTTTGTTGTTTGTTCTTCGTTGTTTGTTGTTTGTTGTTTGTTGTTTGTTGTTTGTTCTTCGTTGTTTGTTGTTTGTTCTTCGTTGTTTGTTGTTTGTTCTTCGTTGTTTGTTGTTTGTTGTTTGTTGTTTGTTGTTTGTTGTTTGTTGTTTGTTGTTTGTTGTTTGTTGTTTGTTGTTTGTTGTTTGTTGTTTTTGTTGTTTGTTGTTTTTGTTGTTTGTTGTTTGTTGTTTGTTGTTTGTTGTTTGTTGTTTGTTGTTTGTTGTTTGTTGTTTGTTGTTTGTTGTTTGTTGTTTGTTGTTTGTTGTTTGTTGTTTGTTGTTTGTTGTTTGTTGTTTGTTGTTTGTTGTTTGTTGTTTGTTGTTTGTTGTTTGTTGTTTGTTGTTTGTTGTTTGTTGTTTGTTGTTTGTTGTTTGTTGTTTGTTGTTTGTTGTTTGTTGTTTGTTGTTTGTTGTTTGTTGTTTGCTGTTTGTTGTTTGTTGTTTGTTGTTTGTTGTTCGTTGTTCGTTGTTCGTTGTTCGTTGTTCGTTGTTCGTTGTTCGTTGTTCGTTGTTCGTTGTTCGTTGTTCGTTGTTCGTTGTTCGTTGTTCGTTGTTCGTTGTTCGTTGTTCGTTGTTCGTTGTTCGTTGTTCGTTGTTCGTTGTTCGTTGTTCGTTGTTCGTTGTTCGTTGTTCGTTGTTCGTTGTTCGTTGTTCGTTGTTCGTTGTTCGTTGTTCGTTGTTCGTTGTTCGTTGTTCGTTGTTCGTTGTTCGTTGTTCGTTGTTCGTTGTTCGTTGTTCGTTGTTCGTTGTTCGTTGTTCGTTGTTCGTTGTTCGTTGTTCGTTGTTCGTTGTTCGTTGTTCGTTGTTCGTTGTTCGTTGTTCGTTGTTCGTTGTTCGTTGTTCGTTGTTCGTTGTTCGTTGTTCGTTGTTCGTTGTTCGTTGTTCGTTGTTCGTTGTTCGTTGTTCGTTGTTCGTTGTTCGTTGTTCGTTGTTCGTTGTTCGTTGTTCGTTGTTCGTTGTTCGTTGTTCGTTGTTCGTTGTTCGTTGTTCGTTCTTCGTTGTTCGTTGTTCGTTCTTCGTTGTTTGTTGTTCGTTCTTCGTTGTTTGTTGTTCGTTCTTCGTTGTTTGTTGTTCGTTCTTCGTTGTTTGTTGTTCGTTCTTCGTTGTTTGTTGTTCGTTCTTCGTTGTTTGTTGTTCGTTCTTCGTTGTTTGTTGTTCGTTCTTCGTTGTTTGTTCGTTCTTCGTTGTTTGTTCGTTCTTCGTTGTTTGTTCGTTCTTCGTTGTTTGTTCGTTCTTCGTTGTTTGTTCGTTCTTCGTTGTTTGTTGTTTGTTGTTCGTTGTTCGTTGTTCGTTGTTCGTTGTTCGTTGTTCGTTGTTCGTTGTTCGTTGTTCGTTGTTCGTTGTTCGTTGTTCGTTGTTCGTTGTTCGTTGTTCGTTGTTCGTTGTTCGTTGTTCGTTGTTCGTTGTTCGTTGTTCGTTGTTCGTTGTTCGTTGTTCGTTGTTCGTTGTTCGTTGTTCGTTGTTCGTTGTTCGTTGTTCGTTGTTCGTTGTTCGTTGTTCGTTGTTCGTTGTTCGTTGTTCGTTGTTCGTTGTTCGTTGTTCGTTGTTCGTTGTTCGTTGTTCGTTGTTCGTTGTTCGTTGTTCGTTGTTCGTTGTTCGTTGTTCGTTGTTCGTTGTTCGTTGTTCGTTGTTCGTTGTTCGTTGTTCGTTGTTCGTTGTTCGTTGTTCGTTGTTCGTTGTTCGTTGTTCGTTGTTCGTTGTTCGTTGTTCGTTGTTCGTTGTTCGTTGTTCGTTGTTTGTTGTTTGTTGTTTGTTGTTTGTTGTTTGTTGTTTGTTGTTTGTTGTTTGTTGTTTGTTGTTTGTTGTTTGTTGTTTGTTGTTTGTTGTTTGTTGTTTGTTGTTTGTTGTTTGTTGTTTGTTGTTTGTTGTTTGTTGTTTGTTGTTTGTTGTTTGTTGTTTGTTGTTTGTTGTTTGTTGTTTGTTGTTTGTTGTTTGTTGTTTGTTGTTTGTTGTTTGTTGTTTGTTGTTTGTTGTTTGTTGTTTGTTGTTTGTTGTTTGTTGTTTGTTGTTCGTTCTTCGTTGTTTGTTGTTCGTTCTTCGTTGTTTGTTGTTCGTTCTTCGTTGTTTGTTGTTCGTTCTTCGTTGTTTGTTGTTCGTTCTTCGTTGTTTGTTGTTCGTTCTTCGTTGTTTGTTGTTCGTTCTTCGTTGTTTGTTGTTCGTTCTTCGTTGTTTGTTTGTTGTTTGTTGTTTGTTGTTTGTTGTTTGTTGTTTGTTGTTTGTTGTTTGTTGTTTGTTGTTCGTTGTTCGTTGTTCGTTGTTCGTTGTTCGTTGTTCGTTGTTCGTTGTTCGTTGTTCGTTGTTCGTTGTTCGTTGTTCGTTGTTCGTTGTTCGTTGTTCGTTGTTCGTTGTTCGTTGTTCGTTGTTCGTTGTTCGTTGTTCGTTGTTCGTTGTTCGTTGTTCGTTGTTCGTTGTTCGTTGTTTGTTGTTTGTTGTTTGTTGTTTGTTGTTTGTTGTTTGTTGTTTGTTCTTCGTTGTTTGTTGTTTGTTCTTCGTTGTTTGTTGTTCGTTGTTTGTTGTTTGTTGTTCGTTGTTTGTTGTTTGTTGTTCGTTGTTTGTTGTTTGTTGTTCGTTGTTTGTTGTTTGTTGTTCGTTGTTTGTTGTTTGTTGTTCGTTGTTTGTTGTTTGTTGTTCGTTGTTTGTTGCTTGTTCTTCGTTGTTTGTTGCTTGTTCTTCGTTGTTTGTTGCTTGTTCTTCGTTGTTTGTTGCTTGTTCTTCGTTGTTTGTTGCTTGTTCTTCGTTGTTTGTTGCTTGTTCTTCGTTGTTTGTTGCTTGTTCTTCGTTGTTTGTTGCTTGTTGTTTGTTGTTTGTTGTTTGTTGTTTGTTGTTTGTTGTTTGTTGTTTGTTGTTTGTTGTTTGTTGTTTGTTGTTTGTTGTTTGTTGTTTGTTGTTTGTTGTTTGTTGTTTGTTGTTTGTTGTTTGTTGTTTGTTGTTTGTTGTTTGTTGTTTGTTGTTTGTTGTTTGTTGTTTGTTGTTTGTTGTTTGTTGTTTGTTGTTTGTTGTTTGTTGTTTGTTGTTTGTTGTTTGTTGTTCGTTCTTCGTTGTTTGTTGTTCGTTCTTCGTTGTTTGTTGTTCGTTCTTCGTTGTTTGTTTGTTGTTTGTTGTTTGTTGTTTGTTGTTTGTTGTTTGTTGTTTGTTGTTTGTTGTTTGTTGTTTGTTGTTTGTTGTTTGTTGTTTGTTGTTTGTTGTTTGTTGTTTGTTGTTTGTTGTTTGTTGTTTGTTGTTTGTTGTTTGTTGTTTGTTGTTTGTTGTTTGTTGTTTGTTGTTTGTTGTTTGTTGTTTGTTGTTTGTTGTTTGTTGTTTGTTGTTTGTTGTTTGTTGTTTGTTGTTTGTTGTTTGTTGTTTGTTGTTTGTTGTTTGTTGTTTGTTGTTTGTTGTTTGTTGTTTGTTGTTTGTTGTTTGTTGTTTGTTGTTTGTTGTTTGTTGTTTGTTGTTTGTTGTTTGTTGTTTGTTGTTTGTTGTTTGTTGTTTGTTGTTTGTTGTTTGTTGTTTGTTGTTTGTTGTTTGTTGTTTGTTGTTTGTTGTTTGTTGTTTGTTGTTTGTTGTTTGTTGTTTGTTGTTTGTTGTTTGTTGTTTGTTGTTTGTTGTTTGTTGTTTGTTGTTTGTTGTTTGTTGTTTGTTGTTTGTTGTTTGTTGTTTGTTGTTTGTTGTTTGTTGTTTGTTGTTTGTTGTTTGTTGTTTGTTGTTTGTTGTTTGTTGTTTGTTGTTTGTTGTTTGTTGTTTGTTGTTTGTTGTTTGTTGTTTGTTGTTTGTTGTTTGTTGTTTGTTGTTTGTTGTTTGTTGTTTGTTGTTTGTTGTTTGTTGTTTGTTGTTTGTTGTTTGTTGTTTGTTGTTTGTTGTTTGTTGTTTGTTGTTTGTTGTTTGTTGTTTGTTGTTTGTTGTTTGTTGTTTGTTGTTTGTTGTTTGTTGTTTGTTGTTTGTTGTTTGTTGTTTGTTGTTTGTTGTTTGTTGTTTGTTGTTTGTTGTTTGTTGTTTGTTGTTTGTTCTTCGTTGTTTGTTGTTTGTTCTTCGTTGTTTGTTGTTTGTTCTTCGTTGTTTGTTGTTTGTTCTTCGTTGTTTGTTGTTTGTTCTTCGTTGTTTGTTGTTTGTTCTTCGTTGTTTGTTGTTTGTTCTTCGTTGTTTGTTGTTTGTTCTTCGTTGTTTGTTCTTCGTTGTTTGTTGTTTGTTCTTCGTTGTTCGTTCTTCGTTGTTCGTTCTTCGTTGTTCGTTCTTCGTTGTTCGTTCTTCGTTGTTCGTTGTTCGTTGTTCGTTGTTCGTTGTTCGTTGTTTGTTGTTGTTGTTCGTTGTTTGTTGTTTGTTGTTCGTTGTTCGTTGTTCGTTGTTCGTTGTTCGTTGTTCGTTGTTCGTTGTTCGTTGTTCGTTGTTCGTTGTTCGTTGTTCGTTGTTCGTTGTTCGTTGTTCGTTGTTCGTTGTTCGTTGTTCGTTGTTCGTTGTTCGTTGTTCGTTGTTTGTTGTTTGTTGTTTGTTGTTTGTTGTTTGCTGTTTGTTGTTTGTTGTTTGTTGTTTGTTGTTTGTTGTTTGTTGTTTGTTGTTTGTTGTTTGTTGTTTGTTGTTTGTTGTTTGTTGTTTGTTGTTTGTTGTTTGTTGTTTGTTGTTTGTTGTTTGTTGTTTGTTGTTTGTTGTTTGTTGTTTGTTGTTTGTTGTTTGTTGTTTGTTGTTTGTTGTTTGTTGTTTGTTGTTTGTTGTTTGTTGTTTGTTGTTTGTTGTTTGTTGTTTGTTGTTTGTTGTTTGTTGTTTGTTGTTTGTTGTTTGTTGTTTGTTGTTTGTTGTTTGTTGTTTGTTGTTTGTTGTTTGTTGTTTGTTGTTTGTTGTTTGTTGTTTGTTGTTTGTTGTTTGTTGTTTGTTGTTTGTTGTTTGTTGTTTGTTGTTTGTTGTTTGTTGTTTGTTGTTTGTTGTTTGTTGTTGTTGTTTGTTGTTTGTTGTTTGTTGTTTGTTGTTTGTTGTTTGTTGTTTGTTGTTTGTTGTTTGTTGTTTGTTGTTTGTTGTTTGTTGTTTGTTGTTTGTTGTTTGTTGTTTGTTGTTTGTTGTTTGTTGTTTGTTGTTTGTTGTTTGTTGTTTGTTGTTTGTTGTTTGTTGTTTGTTGTTTGTTGTTTGTTGTTGTTGTTTGTTGTTTGTTGTTTGTGTTGTTGTTGTTGTTTGTTGTTTGTTGTTTGTTGTATGTTGTTTGTTGTTTGTTGTTTGTTGTTTGTTGTTGTTGTTTGTTGTTTGTTGTTTGTTGTTTGTTGTTTGTTGTTTGTTGTTTGTTGTTTGTTGTTTGTTGTTTGTTGTTTGTTGTTTGTTGTTTGTTGTTTGTTGTTTGTTGTTTGTTGTTTGTTGTTTGTTGTTTGTTGTTTGTTGTTTGTTGTTTGTTGTTTGTTGTTTGTTGTTTGTTGTTTGTTGTTTGTTGTTTGTTGTTTGTTGTTTGTTGTTTGTTGTTTTGTTGTTTGTTGTTTGTTGTTTGTTGTTTGTTGTTTGTTGTTGTTGTTTGTTGTTTGTTGTTTGTTGTTTGTTGTTTGTTGTTTGTTGTTGTTGTTTGTTGTTTGTTGTTTGTTGTTTGTTGTTTGTTGTTTGTT
>NW_027477774.1:0-57187 GCF_051020955.1 Megalopta genalis | reverse complement strand
AACAAATGATTTAACATCAGATAGTTGCGATATAAGTGATATAGCTTCAAATGCAGACGAAATAAACGAGTTAGATCCAATTCCAAGCGAATCACATGATTTAGCTTCAAATCAATGCGATGTAGAATGGTTAGCTTCAAATACACGCGAAACACATGATTTAGCTTCAAATCAATGCGATATAGAAGGTTTAGCTTCATATCCATGCGAAACACATGATTTAGCTGCAAATCAATGCGATGTAGAAGGTTTAGCTTCAAATCCATGCGAAACAAATGATTTAGCTTCAAACACTTGGGATATAAGTGATATAGCTTCAAATGCAGACGAAACAAACTAGATAGCATCAAATCCAAGCGAAACACATGATTTAGCTTCAAATCAATGCGATGTAGAAGGTTTAGCTTCAAATACACGCGAAACACATGATTTAGCTTCAAATAAATGCGATATAGAAGGTTTAGCTTCAAATCCATGCGACACAATTGATTATAGCTTTAGATACTTGCGATATACGAGATATAGCTTCAAATGCAGACGAATCAAACGAGTTAGCTTCAAAGCCATGCAAAACAGATGATCATGCTTCAGATTAATGCGATATAGAAGGTTTAGCTTCAAATCCATGCGACACAAATGATTTAATATCAAATAGTTGCGATATAAGTGATATAGCTTCAAATGCAGACGAAACAAACTAGATAGCATCAAATCCAAGCTAAACACATGATTTAGCTTCAAATCAATGCGATGTAGAATGTTTAGCTTCAAATACACGCGGAACACATGATTTAGCTTCAAATCAATGCGATATAGTAGGTTTAGCTTCAAATCCATACGAAACACATGATTCAGCTGCAAATAAATGCGATATAGAAGATTTAGGTTCAAATCCATGCAAAACAAATGATTTAGCTTCAGATACTTGCGATATAAGTGATATAGCTTCAAATGCAAGAGAAACACAAACGAGTTAGCTTCAAATCCATGCGAAACACATGATTTAGATTCAAATCCATGCGATGTAGATGGTTTAGCTTCAAATCCATGCGAACAAATGATTTAACATCGGATAGTTGCGATATAAGTGATATAGCTTCAAATGCAGACGAAACAAACGAGTTAGCTTCAAATCCAAACGAAACACATGATTCAGCTTCAAATAAATGCGATATAGAAGGTTTAGCTTCAAATCCATGCGACACAAATGATATAGCTTCAGATACTTGCGATATAAGAGATATAGCTTCAAATGCAGACGAAACAAACAAGTTAGCTTCAAATCCATGCGAAGCACATGATTTAGCTTCAAATCATTTCGAAGTAGAAGGATTACATTCAAATCTATGTGAAACAAATGATTTAACATCAGATAGTTGCGATATAAGTGATATAGCTTCAAATGCAAGTGAAACAAACGAGTTAGCTTCAAATCAATGCGAAACACATGATTTAGCTTCAAATCAATTCGAAGTAGAAGGATTAGCTTCAAATCTATGCGATACAAATGATTTAGCATCTGCTACATGCGATTTAAGTGATATAGCTTCAAATACAGGAGAAACAAACGAGTTAGCTTCAAATCCATGCAAAACACATGATTAATCTTCAAATCAATGGTATGTAGAAGGTTTAGCTTCAAATCCAAGCGACACAAATGAATAAGCTTCAGATACTTGCGTAATAAGTGATATAGCTTCAAATGCAGACGAAATAAACGAGTTAGCTCGAAATCCAAGCGAGTCACATGATTTAGCTTCAAATCATTACGATGTGGAAGGTTTAACTTCAAATCCATGCGAAGCAAATGATTTAGCTTCAAACACTTGGGATATAAGTGATATAGCTTCAAATGCAGTCGAAACAAACGAGTTAGCTTCAAATCCATGCGAAACACATGATTTAGCTGCAAATCAATGCGATGTAGAAGATTTAGCTTCAAATCCATGCGAAACAAATGATTTAACATCAGATAGTTGCGATATAATTATATAGCTTCAAATGCAGACGAAACAAACGAGATAGCTTCAAATCCAAGCGAAACACATGATTTAGCTTCAAATCAATGCGATGCAGTAGGTTTAGCTTGAAATCCACGCGAAACACATGATTTAGCTTCAAATCAATGCCATATAGAAGGTTTAGCTTCAAATCAATGCGTCACAAATGATATAGCTTCAGATACTTTCGATATAAGAGATATAGCGTCAAATGCTGACCGAACAAACGAGTTAGCTTCAAATCCATGCGAAGCACATGATTTAGCTTCAAATCAATTCGAAGTAGAAGGATTAGCTTCAAATCTATGCGATACAAATGATTTAGCATCAGATACATGCGATATAAGTGATATAACTTCAAATGCAGGAGAAACAAAAGTGATAGCTTCAAATCCAAGCGAAACACATGATTTAGCTTCAAATCAATGAGATGTAGAAGGTTTAGCTTCAAATCCATGCGAAACAAATGATTTAACATCAGATAGTTGTGATATAAGTGATATAGCTTCTAATGCAGACTAAATAAACGAGTTAGATCCAAATCCAAGCGAATCACATGATTTAGCTTCAAATCAATGCCATGTAGAAGGTTTAGCTTCAAATCCATTAGAACAAATGATTTACTTTCAAACGCTTGGGATATATGTGATATAGCTGCAAATGCAAACGAAACAAACGAGTTAGCTTCATATCCAAGCAAAACACATGATTTAGCTTCAAATCAATTCGAAGTAGAAGGATTAGCTTCAAATCCATGCGATACAAATGATTCAGCATCAGATACATGCGATATAAGTGATATAGCTTCAAATGCAGACGAAACAAAAGAGATAGCTTCAAATCCAAGCAAATCGCATGATTTAGCTTCAAATCAAAGCGATATAGAAGGATTAGCTTCAAATCCATGCGAAACAAATGATTTAGCTTCAAACACGTGGGATATAAGTGATATAGCTACAAATGCAGACGAAACAAACGAGATAACTTCAAATCCAAGCGAAACACATGAATTAGCTTCAAATCAATGCGATGTCGAAGGTTTAGCTTGAAATCTATGCGTAACAAATGATTTAACATCAGATAGTTGCGATATAAGTGATATAGCTACAAATGCAGACGAAATAAACGAGTTAGATCCAATTCCAAGCGAATCACATGATTTAGCTTCAAATCAATGCGATGTAGAATTGTTAGCTTCAAATACACGCGAAACACATGATTTAGCTTCAAATCAATGCGATATAGAAGGTTTAGCTTCATATCCATGCGAAACACATGATTTAGCTGCAAATCAATGCGATGTAGAAGGTTTAGCTTCAAATCCATGCGAAACAAATGATTTAGCTTCAAACACTTGGGATATAAGTGATATAGCTTCAAATGCAGACGAAACAAACTAGATAGCATCAAATCCAAGCGAAACACATGATTTAGCTTCAAATCAATGCGATGTAGAATGTTTAGCTTCAAATACACGCGAAACACATGATTGAGCTTCAAATCAATGCGATATAGAAGGTTTAGCTTCAAATCCATGCGACACAATTGATATAGCTTTAGATACTTGCGATATACGAGATATAGCTTCAAATGCAGACGAATCAAACGAGTTAGCTTCAAAGCCATGCAAAACAGATGATTATGCTTCAGATTAATGCGATATAGAAGGATTAGCTTCAAATCCATGCGACACAAATGATTTAATATCAAATAGTTGCGATATAAGTGATATAGCTTCAAATGCAGACGAAACAAACTAGATAGCATCAAATCCAAGCTAACCACATGATTTAGCTTCAAATCAATGCGATGTAGAATGTTTAGCTTCAAATACACGCGGAACACATGATTTAGCTTCAAATCAATGCGATATAGTAGGTTTAGCTTCAAATCCATACGAAACACATGATTCAGCTGCAAATAAATGCGATATAGAAGATTTAGGTTCAAATCCATGCAAAACAAATGATTTAGCTTCAGATACTTGCGATATAAGAGATAAAGCTTCAAATTCAGACGAAACAAACGAGTTAGCTTCATATCCAAGCCAAACACATGATTTAGCTTCAAATCGATTCGATGTAGAAGGATTAGCTTCAAATCCATGCAAAACAAATGATTATGCTTCAAATCAATGCTATTTAGAAGGTTTAGCTTCAAATCCGTGCGACAAATGAATAAGCTTCAAACACTTGGGATATAAGTGATATAGCTTCAAATGCAGACCAAACAAACGAGTTAGCTTCAAATCCATGCGAAACACATGATTTAGCTTCAAATCAATGCGATATAGAAGGTTTAGCTTCAAATCCATGCGACACAAATGATATAGCTTCAGATACTTGCGATATAAGAGATATAGCTTCAAATGCAGTCGAAACAAACGAGTTAGCTTCAAATCCATGCGAAGCACATGATTTAGCTTCAAATCATTTCGAAGTAGAAGGATTACATTCAAATCTATGCGAAACAAATGATTTAACATCAGATAGTTGCGATATAAGTGATATAGCTTCAAATGCAAGTGAAACAAACGAGTTAGCTTCAAATCAATGCGAAACACATGATTTAGCTTCAAATCAATTCGAAGTAGAAGGATTAGCTTCAAATCTATGCGATACAAATGATTTAGCATCTGCTACATGCGATTTAAGTGATATAGCTTCAAATACAGGAGAAACAAACGAGTTAGCTTCAAATCCATGCAAAACACATGATTAATCTTCAAATCAATGGTATGTAGAAGGTTTAGCTTCAAATCCAAGCGACACAAATGAATAAGCTTAAGATACTTGCGTAATAAGTGATATAGCTTCAAATGCAGACGAAATAAACGAGTTAGCTCGAAATCCAAGCGAGTCACATGATTTAGCTTCAAATCATTACGATGTGGAAGGTTTAACTTCAAATCCATGCGAAGCAAATGATTTAGCTTCAAACACTTGGGATATAAGTGATATAGCTTCAAATGCAGTCGAAACAAACGAGTTAGCTTCAAATCCATGCGAAACACATGATTTTAGCTGCAAATCAATGCGATGTAGAAGATTTAGCTTCAAATCCATGCGAAACAAATGATTTAACATCAGATAGTTGCGATATAATTATATAGCTTCAAATGCAGACGAAACAAACGAGATAGCTTCAAATCCAAGCGAAACACATGATTTAGCTTCAAATCAATGCGATGCAGTAGGTTTAGCTTGAAATCCACGCGAAACACATGATTTAGCTTCAAATCAATGCCATATAGAAGGTTTAGCTTCAAATCCATGCGTCACAAATGATATAGCTTCAGATACTTTCGATATAAGAGATATAGCGTCAAATGCTGACCGAACAAACGAGTTAGCTTCAAATCCATGCGAAGCACATGATTTAGCTTCAAATCAATTCGAAGTAGAAGGATTAGCTTCAAATCTATGCGATACAAATGATTTAGCATCAGATACATGCGATATAAGTGATATAACTTCAAATGCAGGAGAAACAAAAGTGATAGCTTCAAATCCAAGCGAAACACATGATTTAGCTTCAAATCAATGCGATGTAGAAGGTTTAGCTTCAAATCCATGCGAAACAAATGATTTAACATCAGATAGTTGTGATATAAGTGATATAGCTTCTAATGCAGACTAAATAAACGAGTTAGATCCAAATCCAAGCGAATCACATGATTTAGCTTCAAATCAATGCCATGTAGAAGGTTTAGCTTCAAATCCACGCGAAACACATGATTTAGCTTCAAGTCAATGCGATGTAGAAGGTTTAGCTTCAAATCCACAAGAAACACATGATTTAGCTTCAAATAAATGCGATGCAGAAGGTTTAGCTTCAAATCCATGCGACACAAGTTATATAGCTTCAGATACTTGCGATATAAGACATATAGCTTCAAATGCAGTCGAAACAAACGAGTTAGCTTCATATCCATGCGAAACACAAGATTTAGCTTCAAATCAATTCGAAGTAGAAGGAATAGTTTCAAATCCGGGCGATACAAATGATTTAGCTTCAGATAATTGCGATATAAGAGATATAGCTTCAAATGCAGACGAAACAAACGTGTTAGCTTCATATCCAAGCGAAAGACATGATTTAGCTTTAAATCAATGCGATGTAGAAGGTTTAGCTTCAAATCCATGCGAAACAAATGACTTAACATCAGGTACATGCGATATAAGTGATATAGCTTCAAATGCAGGAGAAACACAAACGAGTTAGCTTCAAAGCCATGCAAAACAGATGATTATGCTTCAGATTAATGCGATATAGAAGGTTTAGCTTCAAATCCATGCGACACAAATGATTTAATATCAAATAGTTGCGATGTAAGTGATATAGCTTCAAATACAGACGAAACAAACTAGATAGCATCAAATTCAAGCGAAACACATGATTTAGCTTCAAATCAATGCGATGTAGAACGTTTAGCTTCAAATACACGCGAAACACATGATTTAGCTTCAAATCAATGCGATGTAGAATGTTTAGCTTCAAATACACGCGAAACACATGATTGAGCTTCAAATCAATGCGATATAGAAGGTTTAGCTTCAAATCCATACGAAACACATGTTTCAGCTGCAAATAAATGCGATATAGAAGATTTAGGTTCAAATCCATGCGACACAACTGATATAGCTTTAGATACTTGCGATATAAGAGAGATAGCTTCAAATGCAGACGAATCAAACGAGTTAGCTACAAATCCAAGCGAAACACATGATTCAGCGTCAAATCAATGCGATATAGAAGGTTTAGCTTCAAATCCATTTGACACAAATGATATAGCTTTAGATACTTGCGATATAAGAGATATAGCTTCAAATGCAGACGAATCAAACGAGTTAGCTTCATATCGAAGCGAATCACATGATTTAGCTTGAAATCATTGCGATGTAGAAGGTTTAACTTCAAATCCATTAGAACAAATGATTTACTTTCAAACGCTTGGGATATATGTGATATAGCTGCAAATGCAAACGAAACAAACGAGTTAGCTTCATATCCAAGAAAAACACATGATTTAGCTTCAAATCAATTCGAAGTAGAAGGATTAGCTTCAAATCCATGCGATACAAATGATTCAGCATCAGATACATGCGATATAAGTGATATAGCTTCAAATGCAGACGAAACAAAAGAGATAGCTTCAAATCCAAGCAAATCGCATGATTTAGCTTCAAATCTAAGCGATATAGAAGGATTAGCTTCAAATCCATGCGAAACAAATGATTTAGCTTCAAACACGTGGGATATAAGTGATATAGCTACAAATGCAGACGAAACAAACGAGATAACTTCAAATCCAAGCGAAACACATGAATTGGCTTCAAATCAATGCGATGTCGAAGGTTTAGCTTGAAATCTATGCGTAACAAATAATTTAACATCAGATAGTTGCGATATAAGTGATATAGCTTCAAATGCAGACGAAATAAACGAGTTAGATCCAATTCCAAGCGAATCACATGATTTAGCTTCAAATCAATGCGATGTAGAATGGTTAGCTTCAAATACACGCGAAACACATGATTTAGCTTCAAATCAATGCGATATAGAAGGTTTAGCTTCATATCCATGCGAAACACATGATTTAGCTGCAAATCAATGCGATGTAGAAGGTTTAGCTTCAAATCCATGCGAAACAAATGATTTAGCTTCAAACACTTGGGATATAAGTGATATAGCTTCAAATGCAGACGAAACAAACTAGATAGCATCAAATCCAAGCGAAACACATGATTTAGCTTCAAATCAATGCGATGTAGAATGTTTAGCTTCAAATACACGCGAAACACATGATTGAGCTTCAAATCAATGCGATATAGAAGGTTTAGCTTCAAATCCATGCGACACAATTGATATAGCTTTAGATACTTGCGATATACGAGATATAGCTTCAAATGCAGACGAATCAAACGAGTTAGCTTCAAAGCCATGCAAAACAGATGATTATGCTTCAGATTAATGCGATATAGAAGGTTTAGCTTCAAATCCATGCGACACAAATGATTTATTATCAAATAGTTGCGATATAAGTGATATAGCTTCAAATGCAGACGAAACAAACTAGATAGCATCAAATCCAAGCTAAACACATGATTTAGCTTCAAATCAATGCGATGTAGAATGTTTAGCTTCAAATACACGCGGAACACATGATTTAGCTTCAAATCAATGCGATATAGTAGGTTTAGCTTCAAATCCATACGAAACACATGATTCAGCTGCAAATAAATGCGATATAGAAGATTTAGGTTCAAATCCATGCAAAACAAATGATTTAGCTTCAGATACTTGCGATATAAGTGATATAGCTTCAAATGCAGAGAAACACAAACGAGTTAGCTTCAAATCCATGCGAAACACATGATTTAGATTCAAATCAATGCGATGTAGATGGTTTAGCTTCAAATCCATGCGAAACAAATGATTTAACATCGGATAGTTGCGATATAAGTGATATAGCTTCAAATGCAGACGAAACAAACGAGTTAGCTTCAAATCCAAACGAAACACATGATTCAGCTTCAAATAAATGCGATATAGAAGGTTTAGCTTCAAATCCATGCGACACAATTGATATAGCTTTAGATACTTGCGATATACGAGATATAGCTTCAAATGCAGACGAATCAAACGAGTTAGCTTCAAATCCATGCGAAGCACATGATTTAGATCCAAATCATTTCGAAGTAGAAGGATTAGATTCAAATCTATGCGAAACAAATGATTTAACATCAGATAGTTGCGATATAAGTGATATAGCTTCAAATGCAAGTGAAACAAACGAGTTAGCTTCAAAGCCATGCAAAACAGATGATTATGCTTCAGAATAATGCGATATAGAAGGTTTAGTTTCAAATCCATGCGACACAAATGATTTAACATCAAATAGTTGCGATATAAGTGATATAGCTTCAAATGCAGACAAAACAAACTAGATGGCATCAAATCCAAGCGAAACACATGATTTAGCTTCAAATCAATGCGATGTAGAATGTTTAGCTTCAAATACACGCGAAACACATGATTTAGCTTCAAATCAATGCGATATAGAAGGTTTAGCTTCAAATCCATACGAAACACATGATTCAGCTGCAAATAAATGCGATATAGAAGATTTAGGTTCAAATCCATGCGAAACAAATGATTTAGCTTCAGATACTTGCGATATAAGTGATATAGCTTCAAATGCAAGAGAAACACAAACGAGTTAGCTTCAAATCCATGCGAAACACATGATTTAGATTCAAATCAATGCGATGTAGAAGGTTTAGCTTCAAATCCATGCGAAACAAATGATTTAACATCAGATAGTTGCGATATAAGTGATATAGCTTCAAATGCAGACGAAACAAACGAGTTAGCTTCAAATCCAAACGAAACACATGATTCAGCGTCAAATCAATGCGATATAGAAGGTTTAGCTTCAAATCCATGTGACACAAATGATATAGCTTTAGATACTTGCGATATAAGAGATATAGCTTCAAATGCAGACGAAACAAACGAGTTAGCTTCAAATCCAAGCGAAACACATGATTCAGCGTCAAATCAATGCGATATAGAAGGTTTAGCTTCAAATCCATGTGACACAAATGATATAGCTTTAGATACTTGCGATATAAGAGATATAGCTTCAAATGCAGACGAATCAAACGAGTTAGCTCCAAATCCAAGCGAAACACATGATAGAGCTGCAAATCAATGCGATATAGAAGGTTTAGCTTCAAATCCATGCGACACAAATGATATAACATCAGATAGTTGCGATATAAGTGATATAGCTTCAAATGCAGACGAAACAAACGAGTTAGCTTCAATTCCAAACGAAACACATGATTCAGCTTCAAATAAATGCGATATAGAAGGTTTAGCTTCAAATCCATGCGACACAATTGATATAGCTTTAGATACTTGCGATACAAGAGATATAGCTTCAAATGCAGACGAATCAAACGAGTTAGCTTCAAATCCAAGCGAAACACATGATTCAGCGTCAAATCAATGCGATATAGAAGGTTTAGCTTCAAATCCATGTGACACAAATGATATAGCTTTAGATACTTGCGATATAAGAGATAAAGCTTCAAATGCAGACGAATCAAACGAGTTAGCTTCATATCGAAGCGAATCACATGATTTAGCTTCAAATCATTGCGATGTAGAAGGTTTAACTTCAAATCCATGCGAAACAAATGATTTACTTTCAAACGCTTGGGATGTATGTGATATAGCTTCAAATGCAGACGAAATAAACGAGTTAGCTCCAAATCCAAGCGAAACACATGATAGAGCTGCAAATCAATGCGATATAGAAGGTTTAGCTTCAAATCCATGCGACACAAATGATATAGCTTCAGATACTTGCGATATAAGAGATATAGCTTCATATGCAGACGAAACAAACGAGTTAGCTTCAAATCCATGCGAAACAAATGATTTAGCTTCAAACACGTGGGATATAAGTGATATAGCTTCAAATGCAGACGAAGCAAACGAGTGAGCTTGAAATCCAAGCGAAACACATGATTTAGCTTCAAATCAATGCGATATTGAAGGTTTAGCTTCAAATCCATGCGAAACAAATGATTTAGCTTCAAACACTTGGGATATAAGTGATATAGCTTCAAATGCAGACGAAACAATCTAGATAGCATTAAATCCAAGAGAAACACATGATTTAGCTTCAAATCAATGCGATGTAGAATGTTTAGCTTCAAATACACGCGAAACACATGATTTAGCTTCAAATCAATGCGATAGAGAAGGTTTAGCTTCAAATCCATGCGAAGCACATGATTTAGCTTCAAATCATTTCGAAGTAGAAGGATTAGATTCAAATCTATGCGAAACAAATGATTTAACATCAGATAGTTGCGATATAAGTGATATAGCTTCAAATGCAAGTGAAACAAACGAGTTAGCTTTCAAATCAATGCGAAACACATGATTTAGCTGCAAATCAATGCAGTGTTGAAGATTTATCTTCAAATCCATTCGAAACAAATGATTTAACTTCAGATAGTTGCGATATAAGTGATTTAGCTCCAAATGCAGACGAAACAAACGAGATAGCTTCAAATCCAAGCGAAACACATGATTTAGCTTCAAATCAATGCGATGTAGAAGGTTTAGCTTCAAATCCATGCGATACAAATGATTTAGCTTCAGATACTTGCGATATAAGAGATATAGCTTCAAATGCAGACGAAACAAACGAGTTAGCTTCATATCCAAGCGAAAGACATGATTTAGCTTTAAATCAATGCGATGTAGAAGGTTTAGCTTCAAATCCATGCGAAACAAATGATTTAACATCAGGTAGATGCGATATAAGTGATATAGCTTCAAATGCAAGAGAAACACAAACGAGTTAGCTTCAAATCCATGCGACACACACGATTTAGATTCAAATCAATGCGATGTAGAAGGTTTAGCTTCAAATCCATGCGAAACAAATGATTTAACATCAGATAGTTGCGATATAAGTGATATAGCTTCAAATGCAGACGAAACAAACGAGTTAGCTTCAATTCCAAACGAAACACATGATTCAGCTTCAAATAAATGCGATATAGAAGGTTTAGCTTCAAATCCATGCGACACAATTGAAATAGCTTTAGATACTTGCGATACAAGAGATATAGCTTCAAATGCAGACGAATCAAACGAGTTAGCTTCAAATCCAAGCGAAACACATGATTCAGCGTCAAATCAATGCGATATAGAAGGTTTAGCTTCAAATCCATGTGACACAAATGATATAGCTTTAGATACTTGCGATATAAGAGATATAGCTTCAAATGCAGACGAATCAAACGAGTTAGCTTCATATCGAAGCGAATCACATGATTTAGCTTCAAATCATTGCGATGTAGAAGGTTTAACTTCAAATCCATGCGAAACAAATGATTTACTTTCAAACGCTTGGGATGTATGTGATATAGCTTCAAATGCAGACGAAATAAACGAGTTAGCTCCAAATCCAAGCGAAACACATGATAGAGCTGCAAATCAATGCGATATAGAAGGTTTAGCTTCAAATCCATGCGACACAAATGATATAGCTTCAGATACTTGCGATATAAGAGATATATCTTCAAATGCAGACGAAACAAACGAGTTAGCTTCAAATCCATGCGAAACAAATGATTTAGCTTCAAACACGTGGGATATAAGTGATATAGCTTCAAATGCAGACGAAGCAAACGAGTGAGCTTGAAATCCAAGCGAAACACATGATTTAGCTTCAAATCAATGCGAAATTGAAGGTTTAGCTTCAAATCCATGCGAAACAAATGATTTAGCTTCAAACACTTGGGATATAAGTGATATAGCTTCAAATGCAGACGAAACAATCTAGATAGCATCAAATCCAAGCGAAACACATGATTTAGCTTCAAATCAATGCGATGTAGAATGTTTAGCTTCAAATACACGCGAAACACATGATTTAGCTTCAAATCAATGCGATAGAGAAGGTTTAGCTTCAAATCCATGCGAAGCACATGATTTAGCTTCAAATCATTTCGAAGTAGAAGGATTAGATTCAAATCTATGCGAAACAAATGATTTAACATCAGACAGTTGCGATATAAGTGATATAGCTTCAAATGCAAGTGAAACAAACGAGTTAGCTTCAAATCAATGCGAAACACATGATTTAGCTGCAAATCAATGCAGTGTTGAAGATTTATCTTCAAATCCATTCGAAACAAATGATATAACTTCAGATAGTTGCGATATAAGTGATTTAGCTCCAAATGCAGACGAAACAAACGAGATAGCTTCAAATCCAAGCGAAACACATGATAGAGCTGCAAATCAATGCGATATAGAAGGTTTAGCTTCAAATCCATGCGACACAAATGATATAGCTTCAGATACTTGCGATATAAGAGATATAGCTTCAAATGCAGACGAAACAAACGAGTTAGCTTCAAATCCATGCGAAACAAATGATTTAGCTTCAAACACGTGGGATATAAGTGATATAGCTTCAAATGCAGACGAAGCAAACGAGTGAGCTTGAAATCCAAGCGAAACACATGATTTAGCTTCAAATCAATGCGATATTGAAGGTTTAGCTTCAAATCCATGCGAAACAAATGATTTAGCTTCAAACACTTGGGATATAAGTGATATAGCTTCAAATGCAGACGAAACAATCTAGATAGCATTAAATCCAAGCGAAACACATGATTTAGCTTCAAATCAATGCGATGTAGAATGTTTAGCTTCAAATACACGCGAAACACATGATTTAGCTTCAAATCAATGCGATAGAGAAGGTTTAGCTTCAAATCCATGCGAAGCACATGATTTAGCTTCAAATCATTTCGAAGTAGAAGGATTAGATTCAAATCTATGCGAAACAAATGATTTAACATCAGATAGTTGCGATATAAGTGATATAGCTTCAAATGCAAGTGAAACAAACGAGTTAGCTTTCAAATCAATGCGAAACACATGATTTAGCTGCAAATCAATGCAGTGTTGAAGATTTATCTTCAAATCCATTCGAAACAAATGATTTAACTTCAGATAGTTGTGATATAAGTGATTTAGCTCCAAATGCAGACGAAACAAACGAGATAGCTTCAAATCCATGCGAAACAAATGATTTAGCTTCAAACACGTGGGATATAAGTGATATAGCTTCAAATGCAGACGAAGCAAACGAGTGAGCTTGAAATCCAAGCGAAACACATGATTTAGCTTCAAATCAATGCGAAATTGAAGGTTTAGCTTCAAATCCATGCGAAACAAATGATTTAGCTTCAAACACTTGGGATATAAGTGATATAGCTTCAAATGCAGACGAAACAATCTAGATAGCATCAAATCCAAGCGAAACACATGATTTAGCTTCAAATCAATGCGATGTAGAATGTTTAGCTTCAAATACACGCGAAACACATGATTTAGCTTCAAATCAATGCGATAGAGAAGGTTTAGCTTCAAATCCATGCGAAGCACATGATTTAGCTTCAAATCATTTCGAAGTAGAAGGATTAGATTCAAATCTATGCGAAACAAATGATTTAACATCAGACAGTTGCGATATAAGTGATATAGCTTCAAATGCAAGTGAAACAAACGAGTTAGCTTCAAATCAATGCGAAACACATGATTTAGCTGCAAATCAATGCAGTGTTGAAGATTTATCTCGAAATCCATTCGAAACAAATGATTTACCTTTAGATAGTTGCGATATAAGTGATTTAGCTCCAAATGCAGACGAAACAAACGAGATAGCCTCAAATCCAAGCGAAACACATGATTTAGCTTCAAATCAATGCGATGTAGAAGGTTTAGCTTCAAATCCATGCGATACAAATGATTTAGCTTCAGATACTTGCGATATAAGAGATATAGCTTCAAATGCAGACGAAACAAACGAGTTAGCTTCATATCCAAGCGAAAGACATGATTTAGCTTTAAATCAATGCGATGTAGAAGGTTTAGCTTCAAATCCATGCGAAACAAATGATTTAACATCAGGTAGATGCGATATAAGTGATATAGCTTCAAATGCAAGAGAAACACAAACGAGTTAGCTTCAAATCCATGCGACACACACGATTTAGATTCAAATCAATGCGATGTAGAAGGTTTAGCTTCAAATCCATGCGAAACAAATGATTTAACATCAGATAGTTGCGATATAAGTGATATAGCTTCAAATGCAGACGAAACAAACGAGTTAGCTTCAAATCCAAACGAAACACATGATTCAGCTTCAAATAAATGCGATATAGAAGGATTAGCTTCAAATCCATGCGACACAATTGATGTAGCTTTAGATACTTGCGATATAAGAGATATAGCTTCAAACGCAAACGAATCAAACGAGTTAGCTTCAAATCCAAGCGAAACACATGATTCAGCGTCAAATCAATGCGATATAGAAGGTTTAGCTTCAAATCCATGTGACACAAATGATATAGCTTTAGATACTTGCGATATAAGAGATATAGCTTCAAATGCAGACGAATCAAACGTGTTAGCTTCGTATCGAAGCGAATCACATGATTTAGCTTCAAATCATTGCGATATTGAAGGTTTAGCTTCAAATCCATGCGAAACAAATGATTTAGCTTCAAACACTTGGGATATAAGTGATATAGCTTCAAATGCAGACGAAACAATCTAGATAGCATTAAATCCAAGCGAAACACATGATTTAGCTTCAAATCAATGCGATGTAGAATGTTTAGCTTCAAATACACGCGAAACACATGATTTAGCTTCAAATCAATGCGATAGAGAAGGTTTAGCTTCAAATCCATGCGAAACAAATGATTTAACATCAGATAGTTGCGATATAAGTGATATAGCTTCAAATGCAGACGAAACAAACGAGTTAGCTTCAAATCCAAACGAAACACATGATTCAGCTTCAAAAAAATGCGATATAGAAGGATTAGCTTCAAATCCATGCGACACAATTGATATAGCTTTAGATACTTGCGATATAAGAGATATAGCTTCAAATGCAGACGAATCAAACGAGTTAGCTTCAAATCCAAGCGAAACACATGATTCAGCGTCAAATCAATGCGATATAGAAGGTTTAGCTTCAAATCCATGTGACACAAATGTTATAGCTTTAGATACTTGCGATATAAGAGATATACCTTCAAATGCAGACGAATCAAACGTGTTAGCTTCGTATCGAAGCGAATCACATGATTTAGCTTCAAATCATTGCGATGTAGAAGGTTTAACTTCAAATCCATGCGAAACAAATGATTTACTTTCAAACGCTTGGGATATATGTGATATAGCTTCAAATGCAGACGAAATAAACGAGTTAGCTCCAAATCCAAGCGAAACACATGATAGAGCTGCAAATCAATGCGATATAGAAGGTTTAGCTTCAAATCCATGCGACAGAAATGATATAGCTTCAGATACTTGCGATATAAGAGATATAGCTTCAAATGCAGACGAAACAAACGAGTTAGCTTCAAATCCATGCGAAGCACATGATTTAGCTTCAAATCATTTCGAAGTAGAAGGATTAGATTCAAATCTATGCGAAACAAATGATTTAACATCAGATAGTTGCGATATAAGTGATATAGCTTGAAATGCAAGTGAAACAAACGCGTTAGCTTCAAATCAATGCGAAACACATGATTTAGCTGCAAAACAATGCAGTGTTGAAGATTTATCTTCAAATCCATTCGAAACAAATGATTTAACATCAGATAGTTGCGATATAAGTGAATTAGCTCCAAATGCAGACGAAAGAAACGAGATAGCTTCAAATCCAAGCGAAACACATGATTTAGCTTCAAATCAATGCGATGTAGAAGGTTTATCTTCAAATCCATGCGAAACACATGATTTAGATTCAAATCATTTCGAAGTAGAAGGATTAGATTCAAATCTATGCGAAACAAATGATTTAACATCAGACAGTTGCGATATAAGTGATATAGCTTCAAATGCAAGTGAAACAAACGAGTTAGCTTCAAATCAATGCGAAACACATGATTTAGCTGCAAATCAATGCAGTGTTGAAGATTTATCTTCAAATCCATTCGAAACAAATGATATAACTTCAGATAGTTGCGATATAAGTGATTTAGCTCCAAATGCAGACGAAACAAACGAGATAGCTTCAAATCCAAGCGAAACACATGATAGAGCTGCAAATCAATGCGATATAGAAGGTTTAGCTTCAAATCCATGCGACACAAATGATATAGCTTCAGATACTTGCGATATAAGAGATATAGCTTCAAATGCAGACGAAACAAACGAGTTAGCTTCAAATCCATGCGAAACAAATGATTTAGCTTCAAACACGTGGGATATAAGTGATATAGCTTCAAATGCAGACGAAGCAAACGAGTGAGCTTGAAATCCAAGCGAAACACATGATTTAGCTTCAAATCAATGCGATATTGAAGGTTTAGCTTCAAATCCATGCGAAACAAATGATTTAGCTTCAAACACTTGGGATATAAGTGATATAGCTTCAAATGCAGACGAAACAATCTAGATAGCATTAAATCCAAGCGAAACACATGATTTAGCTTCAAATCAATGCGATGTAGAATGTTTAGCTTCAAATACACGCGAAACACATGATTTAGCTTCAAATCAATGCGATAGAGAAGGTTTAGCTTCAAATCCATGCGAAGCACATGATTTAGCTTCAAATCATTTCGAAGTAGAAGGATTAGATTCAAATCTATGCGAAACAAATGATTTAACATCAGATAGTTGCGATATAAGTGATATAGCTTCAAATGCAAGTGAAACAAACGAGTTAGCTTTCAAATCAATGCGAAACACATGATTTAGCTGCAAATCAATGCAGTGTTGAAGATTTATCTTCAAATCCATTCGAAACAAATGATTTAACTTCAGATAGTTGTGATATAAGTGATTTAGCTCCAAATGCAGACGAAACAAACGAGATAGCTTCAAATCCATGCGAAACAAATGATTTAGCTTCAAACACGTGGGATATAAGTGATATAGCTTCAAATGCAGACGAAGCAAACGAGTGAGCTTGAAATCCAAGCGAAACACATGATTTAGCTTCAAATCAATGCGAAATTGAAGGTTTAGCTTCAAATCCATGCGAAACAAATGATTTAGCTTCAAACACTTGGGATATAAGTGATATAGCTTCAAATGCAGACGAAACAATCTAGATAGCATCAAATCCAAGCGAAACACATGATTTAGCTTCAAATCAATGCGATGTAGAATGTTTAGCTTCAAATACACGCGAAACACATGATTTAGCTTCAAATCAATGCGATAGAGAAGGTTTAGCTTCAAATCCATGCGAAGCACATGATTTAGCTTCAAATCATTTCGAAGTAGAAGGATTAGATTCAAATCTATGCGAAACAAATGATTTAACATCAGACAGTTGCGATATAAGTGATATAGCTTCAAATGCAAGTGAAACAAACGAGTTAGCTTCAAATCAATGCGAAACACATGATTTAGCTGCAAATCAATGCAGTGTTGAAGATTTATCTCGAAATCCATTCGAAACAAATGATTTACCTTTAGATAGTTGCGATATAAGTGATTTAGCTCCAAATGCAGACGAAACAAACGAGATAGCCTCAAATCCAAGCGAAACACATGATTTAGCTTCAAATCAATGCGATGTAGAAGGTTTAGCTTCAAATCCATGCGATACAAATGATTTAGCTTCAGATACTTGCGATATAAGAGATATAGCTTCAAATGCAGACGAAACAAACGAGTTAGCTTCATATCCAAGCGAAAGACATGATTTAGCTTTAAATCAATGCGATGTAGAAGGTTTAGCTTCAAATCCATGCGAAACAAATGATTTAACATCAGGTAGATGCGATATAAGTGATATAGCTTCAAATGCAAGAGAAACACAAACGAGTTAGCTTCAAATCCATGCGACACACACGATTTAGATTCAAATCAATGCGATGTAGAAGGTTTAGCTTCAAATCCATGCGAAACAAATGATTTAACATCAGATAGTTGCGATATAAGTGATATAGCTTCAAATGCAGACGAAACAAACGAGTTAGCTTCAAATCCAAACGAAACACATGATTCAGCTTCAAATAAATGCGATATAGAAGGATTAGCTTCAAATCCATGCGACACAATTGATGTAGCTTTAGATACTTGCGATATAAGAGATATAGCTTCAAACGCAAACGAATCAAACGAGTTAGCTTCAAATCCAAGCGAAACACATGATTCAGCGTCAAATCAATGCGATATAGAAGGTTTAGCTTCAAATCCATGTGACACAAATGATATAGCTTTAGATACTTGCGATATAAGAGATATAGCTTCAAATGCAGACGAATCAAACGTGTTAGCTTCGTATCGAAGCGAATCACATGATTTAGCTTCAAATCATTGCGATATTGAAGGTTTAGCTTCAAATCCATGCGAAACAAATGATTTAGCTTCAAACACTTGGGATATAAGTGATATAGCTTCAAATGCAGACGAAACAATCTAGATAGCATTAAATCCAAGCGAAACACATGATTTAGCTTCAAATCAATGCGATGTAGAATGTTTAGCTTCAAATACACGCGAAACACATGATTTAGCTTCAAATCAATGCGATAGAGAAGGTTTAGCTTCAAATCCATGCGAAACAAATGATTTAACATCAGATAGTTGCGATATAAGTGATATAGCTTCAAATGCAGACGAAACAAACGAGTTAGCTTCAAATCCAAACGAAACACATGATTCAGCTTCAAAAAAATGCGATATAGAAGGATTAGCTTCAAATCCATGCGACACAATTGATATAGCTTTAGATACTTGCGATATAAGAGATATAGCTTCAAATGCAGACGAATCAAACGAGTTAGCTTCAAATCCAAGCGAAACACATGATTCAGCGTCAAATCAATGCGATATAGAAGGTTTAGCTTCAAATCCATGTGACACAAATGTTATAGCTTTAGATACTTGCGATATAAGAGATATACCTTCAAATGCAGACGAATCAAACGTGTTAGCTTCGTATCGAAGCGAATCACATGATTTAGCTTCAAATCATTGCGATGTAGAAGGTTTAACTTCAAATCCATGCGAAACAAATGATTTACTTTCAAACGCTTGGGATATATGTGATATAGCTTCAAATGCAGACGAAATAAACGAGTTAGCTCCAAATCCAAGCGAAACACATGATAGAGCTGCAAATCAATGCGATATAGAAGGTTTAGCTTCAAATCCATGCGACAGAAATGATATAGCTTCAGATACTTGCGATATAAGAGATATAGCTTCAAATGCAGACGAAACAAACGAGTTAGCTTCAAATCCATGCGAAGCACATGATTTAGCTTCAAATCATTTCGAAGTAGAAGGATTAGATTCAAATCTATGCGAAACAAATGATTTAACATCAGATAGTTGCGATATAAGTGATATAGCTTGAAATGCAAGTGAAACAAACGCGTTAGCTTCAAATCAATGCGAAACACATGATTTAGCTGCAAAACAATGCAGTGTTGAAGATTTATCTTCAAATCCATTCGAAACAAATGATTTAACATCAGATAGTTGCGATATAAGTGAATTAGCTCCAAATGCAGACGAAAGAAACGAGATAGCTTCAAATCCAAGCGAAACACATGATTTAGCTTCAAATCAATGCGATGTAGAAGGTTTATCTTCAAATCCATGCGAAACACATGATTTAGATTCAAATCAATGCGATGTAGAAGGTTTAGCTTCAAATCCATGCGAAACAAATGATTTAACATCAGATAGTTGCGATATAAGTGATATAGCTTCAAATGCAGACGAAACAAACGAGTTAGCTTCAAATCCATGCGAAGCACATGATTTAGCTTCAAATCATTTCGAAGTAGAAGGATTAGATTCAAATCCACGCGAAACACATGATTTCGCTTCAAATCAATGCGGTATAGAAGGTTTAGCTTCAAATCCATGCGACACAAATGATATAACATCAGATAGTTGCGATATAAGTGATATAGCTTCAAATGCAGACGAAACAAACGAGTTAGCTTCAAATCCATGCGGAGCACATGATTTAGCTTCACATCAATGCGATGTAGAAAGTTTAGCTTCAAATCCAGGCGAAACAAATGATTTAACATCAGATAGTTGCGATATAAGTGATATAGCATCAAATGCAGAAGAAACAAACGAGTTAGCTTCAAATCCAAACGAAACACATGATTCAGCTTCAAATAAATGCGATATAGAAGGTTTAGCTTCAAATCCATGCGACACAATTGATATAGCTTTAGATACTTGCGATATACGAGATATAGCTTCAAATGCAGACGAATCAAACGAGTTAGCTTCAAATCCAAGCGAAACACATGATTCAGCGTCAAATCAATGCGATATAGAAGGTTTAGCTTCAAATCCATGTGACACAAATGATATAGCTTTAGATACTTGCGATATAAGAGATATAGCTTCAAATGCAGACGAATCAAACGAGTTAGCTTCATATCGAAGCGAATCACATGATTTAGCTTCAAATCATTGCGATGTAGAAGGTTTAACTTCAAATCCATGCGAAACAAATGATTTACTTTCAAACGCTTGGGATATATGTGTTATAGCTGCAAATGCAGACGAAATAAACGAGTTAGCTCCAAATCCAAGCGAAACACATGATAGAGCTGCAAATCAATGCGATATAGAAGGTTTAACTTCAAATCCATGCGACACAAATGATATAGCTTCAGATACTTGCGATATAAAAGATATAGCTTTAAATGCAGACGAAACAAACGAGTTAGCTTCAAATCCATGCGAAGCACATGATTTAGCTTCAAATCATTTCGAAGTAGAAGCATTAGATTCAAATCTATGCGAAACAAATGATTTAACATCAGATAGTTGCGATATAAGTGATATAGCTTCAAATGCAAGTGAAACAAACGTGTTAGCTTCAAATCAATGCGAAACACATGATTTAGCTGCAAATCAATGCGATGTAGAAGGTTTAGCTTCAAATCCATGCGATACAAATGATTTAGCTTCAGATACTTGCGATATAAGAGATATAGCTTCAAATGCAGACGAAACAAACGAGTTAGCTTCATATCCAAGCGAAAGACATGATTTAGCTTTAAATCAATGCGATATAGAAGGTTTAGCTTCAAATCACTGCGACATAAATGATTTAACATCAAATAGTTGCGATATAAGTGATATAGCTTCAAATGCAGACGATAAAAACTAGATAGCATCAAATCCAAGCGTAACACATGATTTAGCTTCAAATCAATGCGAAGTAAGAGGTTTAGCATCAAATCCTTGCGAAACAAATGATTTAGTTTCAAACACTTGGTATATAAGTGATATAGCTTCAAATGCAGACGAAGCAAACGAGTTAGCTTCAAATCCATACGAAACACATGATTCAGCTGCAAATAAATGCAATATAGAAGATTTAGGTTCAAATTCATGCGAAACAAATGATTTAGCTTCAGATACTTGCGACATAAGAGATATAGCTTCAAATGCAGACGAAACAAACGAGTCAGATTCAAATCCATGCGAAACACATGATTGAGCTGCAAATCAATGCGATGTAGAAGGTTTAGCTTCAAATCCACGCGAATCACACGATTTAGCTTCCAATCAATGCGATATAGAAGGTTTATCTTCAAATCCATGCGACACAAATTATATAGCTTCAGATACTTGCGATATAAGACATATAGCTTCAAATGCAGTCGAAACAAACGAGTTAGCTTCATATCCATGCGAAACTCAAGATATAGCTTAAAATCAATTCGATGTAGAAGGAATAGTTTCAAATCCGGGCGATGCAAATGATTTAGCTTCAGATAATTGCGATATAACAGATACAGCTTCAAATGAAGACGAAACAAACGAGTTAGCTTCATATCCAAGCGAAACACATGATTTAGCTTTAAATCAATGCGATGTAGAAGGTTTAGCTTCAAATCCATGCGAAACAAATTATTTAGCTTCAAACACTTGAGATATAAGTGATATAGCTTCAAATGCAGACGAAACAAACGAGTGAGATTCAAATCCATGCGAAACACATGATTCAGCTGCAAATCAATTCGAAGTAGAAGATTTAACGTCAAATCCAAGCGAAACAAATGATTTAACATCAGATGGGTGCGATATAAGTGATATAGCTTCAAATGCAGACGAAACAAACGAGATTTGTTTCAAATCCAAGCGAAACACATGATTTAGCTTCAAATCAATGCCATGTAGAAGGTTTAGCTTCAAATCCACGCGAAACACATGATTTCGCTTCAAATCAATGCGGTATAGAAGGTTTAGCTTCAAATCCATGCGACACAAATGATGTAACATCAGATAGTTGCGATATAAGTGATATAGCTTCAAATGCTGACGAAACAATCGAGTTAGCTTCAAATCCATGCGGAGCACATGATTTAGCTTCACATCAATGCGATATAGAAGGTTTAGCTTCAAATCCGTGCGAAACAAATGATTTAACATCAGATAGTTGCGATATAAGTGATATAGCATCAAATGCAGAAGAAACAAACGAGTTAGCTTCAAATCCAAGTGAAACACATGATTCAGCGTCAAATCATAGAAGGTTTAGCTTCAAATCCATGTGACACAAATGATATAGCTTTAGATACTTGCGATATAAGAGATATAGCTTCAAATGCAGACGAATCAAACGAGTTAGCTTCATATCGAAGCGAATCACATGATTTAGCTTCAAATCATTGCGAAGTAGAAGGATTAGATTCAAATCTATGCGAAACAAATGATTTAACATCAGATAGTTGCGATATAAGTGATATAGCTTCAAATGCAAGAGAAACAAACGAGTTAGCTTCAAATCAATGCGAAACTCATGATTTAGATTCAAATCAATGCGATATAGAAGGTTTATCTTCAAATCCATGCGACACAAATGATATAGCTTCAGATACTTGCGATATAAGAGATATAGCTTCAAATGCAGACGAAACAAACGAGTTAGCTTCAAATCCAGGTGAAGCACATGATTTAGCTTCAAATCAATTCGAAGTACAAGGATTAGCTTCAAATCTATGCGATACAAATGATTTAGCATCAGATATATGCGATATAAGTGATATAGCTTCAAATGCAGACGAAACAAACAAGATAGCTTCAAATCCAAGCGAAACACATGATTTAGCTTCAAGTCAATGCGTTGTAGAAGGATTAGCTTCAAATCCACGCGAAACACATGATTTAGCTTCAAATAAATGCGATGCAGAAGGTTTAGCTTCAAATCCATTGCGACACAAATTATATAGCTTCAGATACTTGCGATATAAGACATATAGCTTCAAATGCAGTCGAAACAAACGAGTTAGCTTCATATCCAAGCGAAACAAATGATTTAACATCAGGTACATGCGATATAAGTGATATAGCTTCAAATGCAGACGAAACAAACGAGTTAGCTTCAATTCCAAACGAAACACATGATTCAGCTTCAAATAAATGCGATATAGAAGGTTTAGCTTCAAATCCATGCGACACAATTGATATAGCATTAGATACTTGCGATATAAGAGATATAACTTCAAATGCAGACGAATCAAACGAGTTAGCTTCAAATCCAAGCGAAACACATGATTCAGCGTCAAATCAATGCGATATAGAAGGTTTAGCTTCAAATCCATGTGACACAAATGATATAGCTTTAGATACTTGCGATATAAGAGATATAGCTTCAAATGCAGACGAATCAAACGAGTTAGCTCCAAATCCAAGCGAAACACATGATAGAGCTGCAAATCAATGCGATATAGAAGGTTTAGCTTCAAATCCATGCGACACAAATGATATAACATCAGATAGTTGCGATATAAGTGATATAGCTTCAAATGCAGACGAAACAAACGAGTTAGCTTCAATTCCGAACGAAACACATGATTCAGCTTCAAATAAATGCGATATAGAAGGTTTAACTTCAAATCCATGCGACACAATTGATATAGCTTTAGATACTTGCGATACAAGAGATATAGCTTCAAATGCAGACGAATCAAACGAGTTAGCTTCAAATCCAAGCGAAACACATGATTCAGCGTCAAATCAATGCGATATAGAAGGTTTAGCTTCAAATCCATGTGACACAAATGATATAGCTTTAGATACTTGCGATATAAGAGATATAGCTTCAAATGCAGACGAATCAAACGTGTTAGGTTCGTATCGAAGCGAATCACATGATTTAGCTTCAAATCATTGCGATGTAGAAGGTTTAACTTCAAATCCATGCGAAACAAATGATTTACTTTCAAACGCTTGGGATGTATGTGATATAGATTCAAATGCAGACGAAATAAACGAGTTAGCTCCAAATCCAAGCGAAACACATGATAGAGCTGCAAATCAATGCGATATAGAAGGTTTAGCTTCAAATCCATGCGACACAAATGATATAGCTTCAGATACTTGCGATATAAGAGATATAGCTTCAAATGCAGACGAAACAAACGAGTTAGCTTCAAATCCATGCGAAACAAATGATTTAGCTTCAAACACGTGGGATATAAGTGATATAGCTTCAAATGCAGACGAAGCAAACGAGTGAGCTTGAAATCCAAGCGAAACACATGATTTAGCTTCAAATCAATGCGATATTGAAGGTTTAGCTTCAAATCCATGCGAAACAAATGATTTAGCTTCAAACACTTGGGATATAAGTGATATAGCTTCAAATGCAGACGAAACAATCTAGATAGCATTAAATCCAAGCGAAACACATGATTTAGCTTCAAATCAATGCGATGTAGAATGTTTAGCTTCAAATACACGCGAAACACATGATTTAGCTTCAAATCAATGCGATAGAGAAGGTTTAGCTTCAAATCCATGCGAAGCACATGATTTAGCTTCAAATCATTTCGAAGTAGAAGGATTAGATTCAAATCTATGCGAAACAAATGATTTAACATCAGATAGTTGCGATATAAGTGATATAGCTTCAAATGCAAGTGAAACAAACGAGTTAGCTTCAAATCAATGCGAAACACATGATTTAGCTGCAAATCAATGCAGTGTTGAAGATTTATCTTCAAATCCATTCGAAACAAATGATTTAACTTCAGATAGTTGCGATATAAGTGATTTAGCTCCAAATGCAGACGAAACAAACGAGATAGCTTCAAATCCAAGCGAAACACATGATTTAGCTTCAAATCAATGCGATGTAGAAGGTTTAGCTTCAAATCCATGCGAAACAAATGATTTAACATCAGATAGTTGCGATATAAGTGATATAGCTTCAAATGCAGACGAAACAAACGAGTTAGCTTCAAATCCAAACGAAACACATGATTCAGCTTCAAATAAATGCGATATAGAAGGATTAGCTTCAAATCCATGCGACACAATTGATATAGCTTTAGATACTTGCGATATAAGAGATATAGCTTCAAATGCAGACGAATCAAACGAGTTAGCTTCAAATCCAAGCGAAACACATGATTCAGCGTCAAATCAATGCGATATAGAAGGTTTAGCTTCAAATCCATGTGACACAAATGATATAGCTTTAGATACTTGCGATATAAGAGATATACCTTCAAATGCAGACGAATCAAACGTGTTAGCTTCGTATCGAAGCGAATCACATGATTTAGCTTCAAATCATTGCGATGTAGAAGGTTTAACTTCAAATCCATGCGAAACAAATGATTTACTTTCAAACGCTTGGGATATATGTGATATAGCTTCAAATGCAGACGAAAAAAACGAGTTAGCTCCAAATCCAAGCGAAACTCATGATAGAGCTGCAAATCAATGCGATATAGAAGGTTTAGCTTCAAATCCATGCGACACAAATGATATAGCTTCAGATACTTGCGATATAAGAGATATAGCTTCAAATGCAGACGAAACAAACGAGTTAGCTTCAAATCCATGCGAAGCACATGATTTAGCTTCAAATCATTTCGAAGTAGAAGGATTAGATTCAAATCTATGCGAAACAAATGATTTAACATCAGATAGTTGCGATATAAGTGATATAGCTTCAAATGCAAGTGAAACAAACGAGTTAGCTTCAAATCAATGCGAAACACATGATTTAGCTGCAAATCAATGCAGTGTTGAAGATTTATCTTCAAATCCATTCGAAACAAATGATTTAACATCAGATAGTTGCGGTATAAGTGAATTAGCTCCAAATGCAGACGAAAGAAACGAGATAGCTTCAAATCCAAGCGATACACATGATTTAGCTTCAAATCAATGCGATGTAGAAGGTTTATCATCAAATCCATGCGATACAAATGATTTAGCTTCAGATACTTGCGATATAAGAGATATAGCTTCAAATGCAGACGAAACAAACGAGTTAGCTTCATATCCAAGCGAAAGACATGATTTAGCTTTAAATCAATGCGATGTAGAAGGTTTAGCTTCAAATCCATGCGAAACAAATGATTTAACATCAGGTACATGCGATATAAGTGATATAGCTTCAAATGCAAGAGAAACACAAACGAGTTAGCTTCAAATCCATGCGAAACACATGATTTAGATTCAAATCAATGCGATGTAGAAGGTTTTGCTTCAAATCCGTGCGAAACAAATGATTTAACATCAGATATTTGCGATATAAGTGATATAGCTTCAAATGCAGACGAAACAAACGAGTTAGCTTCAAATCCAAACGAAACATATGATTCAGATTCAAATAAATGCGATATAGACGGTTTAGCTTCAAATCCATGCGACACAATTGATATAGCTTTAGATACTTGCGATATACGAGATATAGCTTCAAATGCAGACGAATCAAACGAGTTAGCTTCAAATCCATGCGAAGCACATGATTTAGCTCCAAATCATTTCGAAGTAGAAGGATTAGATTCAAATCTATGCGACACAAATGATATAACATCAGATAGTTGCGATATAAGTGATATAGCTTCAAATGCAGACGAAACAAACGAGTTAGCTTCAAATCCATGCGGAGCACATGATTTAGCTTCACATCAATGCGATGTAGAAAGTTTAGCTTCAAATCCAGGCGAAACAAATGATTTAACATCAGATAGTTGCGATATAAGTGATATAGCTTCAAATGCAAGTGAAACAAACGAGTTAGCTTCAAATCAATGCGAAACACATGATTTAGCTGCAAATCAATGCAGTGTTGAAGATTTATCTTCAAATCCATTCGAAACAAATGATTTAACTTCAGATAGTTGCGATATAAGTGATTTAGCTCCAAATGCAGACGAAACAAACGAGATAGCTTCAAATCCAAGCGAAACACATGATTTAGCTTCAAATCAATGCGATGTAGAAGGTTTAGCTTCAAATCCATGCGATACAAATGATTTAGCTTCAGATAGTTGCGATATAAGTGATATAGCTTCAAATGCAAGTGAAACAAACGAGTTAGCTTCAAATCAATGCGAAACACATGATTTAGCTGCAAATCAATGCAGTGTTGAAGATTTATCTTCAAATCCATTCGAAACAAATGATTTAACTTCAGATAGTTGCGATATAAGTGATTTAGCTCCAAATGCAGACGAAACAAACGAGATAGCTTCAAATCCAAGCGAAACACATGATTTAGCTTCAAATCAATGCGATGTAGAAGGTTTAGCTTCAAATCCATGCGATACAAATGATTTAGCTTCAGATACTTGCGATATAAGTGATTTAGCTTCAAATGCAGACGAATCAAACGAGTTAGCTTCAAATCCAAGCGAAACACATGATTCAGCGTCAAATCAATGCGATATAGAAGGTTTAGCTTCAAATCCATGTGACACAAATGATATAGCTTTAGATACTTGCGATATAAGAGATATACCTTCAAATGCAGACGAATCAAACGTGTTAGCTTCGTATCGAAGCGAATCACATGATATAGCTTCAAATCATTGCGATGTAGAAGGTTTAACTTCAAATCCATGCGAAACAAATGATTTACTTTCAAACGCTTGGGATATATGTGATATAGCTTCAAATGCAGACGAAAAAAACGAGTTAGCTCCAAATCCAAGCGAAACTCATGATAGAGCTGCAAATCAATGCGATATAGAAGGTTTAGCTTCAAATCCATGCGACACAAATGATATAGCTTCAGATACTTGCGATATAAGAGATATAGCTTCAAATGCAGACGAAACAAACGAGTTAGCTTCAAATCCATGCGAAGCACATGATTTAGCTTCAAATCATTTCGAAGTAGAAGGATTAGATTCAAATCTATGCGAAACAAATGATTTAACATCAGATAGTTGCGATATAAGTGATATAGCTTCAAATGCAAGTGAAACAAACGAGTTAGCTTCAAATCAATGCGAAACACATGATTTAGCTGCAAATCAATGCAGTGTTGAAGATTTATCTTCAAATCCATTCGAAACAAATGATTTAACATCAGATAGTTGCGGTATAAGTGAATTAGCTCCAAATGCAGACGAAAGAAACGAGATAGCTTCAAATCCAAGCGATACACATGATTTAGCTTCAAATCAATGCGATGTAGAAGGTTTATCATCAAATCCATGCGATACAAATGATTTAGCTTCAGATACTTGCGATATAAGAGATATAGCTTCAAATGCAGACGAAACAAACGAGTTAGCTTCATATCCAAGCGAAAGACATGATTTAGCTTTAAATCAATGCGATGTAGAAGGTTTAGCTTCAAATCCATGCGAAACAAATGATTTAACATCAGGTACATGCGATATAAGTGATATAGCTTCAAATGCAAGAGAAACACAAACGAGTTAGCTTCAAATCCATGCGAAACACATGATTTAGATTCAAATCAATGCGATGTAGAAGGTTTTGCTTCAAATCCGTGCGAAACAAATGATTTAACATCAGATATTTGCGATATAAGTGATATAGCTTCAAATGCAGACGAAACAAACGAGTTAGCTTCAAATCCAAACGAAACATATGATTCAGATTCAAATAAATGCGATATAGACGGTTTAGCTTCAAATCCATGCGACACAATTGATATAGCTTTAGATACTTGCGATATACGAGATATAGCTTCAAATACAGACGAATCAAACGAGTTAGCTTCAAATCCATGCGAAGCACATGATTTAGCTCCAAATCATTTCGAAGTAGAAGGATTAGATTCAAATCTATGCGAAACAAATGATTTAACATCAGATAGTTGCGATATAAGTGATATAGCTTCAAATGCAAGTGAAACAAACGAGTTAGCTTCAAATCAATGCGAAACACATAATTTAGCTGCAAATCAATGCAGTGTTGAAGATTTATCTTAAAATCCATTCGAAACAAATGATTTAACATCAGATAGTTGTGATATAAGTGAATTAGCTCCAAATGCAGACGAAAGAAACGAGATAGCTTCAAATCCAAGCGAAACACATGATTTAGCTTCAAATCAATGCGATGTAGAAGGTTTAGCTTCAAATCCATGCGATACAAATGATTTAGCTTCAGATACTTGCGATATAAGAGATATAGCTTCAAATGCAGACGAATCAAACGAGATAGCTTCATATCCAAGCGAAACACAAGATTTAGCTTCAAATCAATTCGAAGTAGAAGGAATAGTTTCAAATCCGGGCGATGCAAATGATTTAGCTTCAGATAATTGCGATATAACAGATATAGCTTCAAATGAAAACGAAACAAACGAGTTAGCTTCATATCCATTCGAAACACATGATTTAGCTTTAAATCAATGCGATGTAGAAGGTTTAGCTTCAAATCCATGCGAAACAAATTATTTAGCTTCAAACACTTGGGATATAAGTGATATAGCTTCAAATGCAGACGAAACAAACGGGTGAGATTCAAATCCATGCGAAACACATGATTCAGCTGCAAATCAATTCGAAGTAGAAGATTTAACGTCAAATCCATGCGAAACAAATGATTTAACATCAGATAGTTGCGATATAAGTGATATAGATTCAAATGCAGACGAAACAAACGAGATTTGTTTCAAATCCAAGCGAAACACATGATTTAGCTTCAAATCAATGCCATGTAGAAGGTTTAGCTTCAAATCCACGCGAAACACATGATTTCGCTTCAAATCAATGCTGTATAGAAGGTTTAGCTTCAAATCCATGCGACATAAATGATTTAACATCAAATAGTTGCGATATAAGTGATATAGCTTCAAATGCAGACGATAAAAACTAGATAGCATCAAATCCAAGCGTAACACATGATTTAGCTTCAAATCAATGCGAAGTAAGAGGTTTAGCTTCAAATCCTTGCGAAACAAATGATTTAGTTTCAAACACTTGGTATATAAGTGATATAGCTTCAAATGCAGACGAAGCAAACGAGTTAGCTTCAAATCCATATGAAACACATGATTCAGCTGCAAATAAATGCAATATAGAAGATTTAGGTTCAAATTCATGCGAAACAAATGATTTAGCTTCAAATACTTGCAACATAAGAGATATAGCTTCAAATGCAGACGAAACAAACGAGTCAGATTCAAATCCATGCGAAACACATGATTGAGCTGCAAATCAATGCGATGTAGAAGGTTTAGCTTCAAATCCACGCGAATCACATGATTTAGCTTCCAATCAATGCGATATAGAAGGTTTATCTTCAAATCCATGCGACACAATTGATATAGCTTCAGATACTTGCGATATAAGAGATATAGCTTCAAATGCAGACGAAACAAACGAGATAGCTTCAAATCCAAGCGAAACACATCATTTAGCTTCAACTCAATGCGTTGTAGAAGGATTAGCTTCAAATCCACGCGAAACACATGATTTAGCTTCAAATAAATGCGATGCAGAAGGTTTAAGCTTCAAATCCATGCGACACAAATTATATAGCTTCAGATACTTGCGATATAAGACATATAGCTTCAAATGCAGTCGAAACAAACGAGTTAGCTTCATATCCATGCGAAACTCAAGATATAGCTTAAAATCAATTCGATGTAGAAGGAATAGTTTCAAATCCGGGCGATGCAAATGATTTAGCTTCAGATAATTGCGATATAACAGATATAGCTTCAAATGAAGACGAAACAAACGAGTTAGCTTCATATCCAAGCGAAACACATGATTTAGCTTTAAATCAATGCGATGTAGAAGGTTTAGCTTCAAATCCATGCGAAACAAATTATTTAGCTTCAAACACTTGGGATATAAGTGATATAGCTTCAAATGCAGACGAAACAAACGAGTGAGATTCAAATCCATGCGAAACACATGATTTAGCTTCACATCAATGCGATGTAGAAAGTTTAGCTTCAAATCCATGCGAAACAAATGATTTAACATCAGATAGTTGCGATATAAGTGATATAGCTTCAAATGCAGACGAAATAAACGAGTTAGATCCAAATCCAAGCGAATCACATGATTTAGCTTCAAATCAATGCGATATAGAAGGATTAACTTCAAATCCATGCGAAACAAATGATTTAGCTTCAAACACGTGGGATATAAGTGATATAGCTTCAAATGCAGACGAAGCAAACGAGTGAGCTTCACATCCACGCGAAACACATGATTTAGCTTAAAATCAATGCGATATAGAAGGTTTAGCTTCTAATCCATGCGAAACAAATGATTTAGCTTCAAACACTTGGGATATAAGAGATATAGCTTCAAATGCAGACGAAACAAGCTAGATAGCATCAAATCCAAGCGAAACACATGATTTAGCTTCAAATCATTTCGAAGTAGAAGGATTAGATTCAAATCTATCTGAAACAAATGATTTAACATCAGATAGTTGCGATATAAGTGATATAGCTTCAAATGCAAGAGAAACAAACGAGTTAGCTTCAAATCAATGCGAAACACATGATTTAGCTGCAAATCAATGCAGTGTTGAAGGTTTAGCTTCAAATCCAGGCGACACAAATGATATAGCTTCAGATACTTGCGATATAAGAGATATAGCTTCAAATGCAGACGAAACAAACGAGTTAGCTTCAAATCCATGCGAAACAAATGATTTAACATTAGATAGTTGCGATATAAGTGATATAGATTCAAATGCAGACGAAACAAACAAGATTAGTTTCAAATCCAAGCGAAACACATGATTTAGCTTCAAATCAATGCCATGTAGAAGGTTTAGCTTCAAATCCACGCGGAACACATGATTTCGCTTCAAATCAATGCGGTATAGAAGGTTTAGCTTCAAATCCATGCGACACAAATGATATAACATCAGATAGTTGCGATATAAGTGATATAGCTTCAAATGCAGACGAAACAAACGAGTTAGCTTCAAATCCATGCGGAGCACATGATTTAGCTTCACATCAATGCGATGTAGAAAGTTTAGCTTCAAATCCAGGCGAAACAAATGATTTAACATCAGATAGTTGCGATATAAGTGATATAGCTTCAAATGCAAGAGAAACAAACGAGTTAGCTTCAAATCAATGCGAAACACATGATTTAGCTGCAAATCAATGCAGTGTTGAAGGTTTAGCTTCAAATCCATGCGATACAAATGATTTAGCTTCAGATACTTGCGACATAAGAGATATAGCTTCAAATGCAGACGAAACAAACGAGTTTGCTTCATATCCAAGCGAAAGACATGATTTAGCTTTAAATCAATGCGATGTAGAAGGTTTAGCTTCAAACCCATGCGAAACAAATGATTTAACATCAGGTATATGCGATATAAGTGATATAGCTTCAAATGCAAGAGAAACACAAACGAGTTAGCTTCAAATCCATGCGAAACACATGATTCAGATTCAAATCAATGCGATATAGAAGGTTTAGCTTCAAATCCGTGCGAAACAAATGATTTAACATCAGATAGTTGCGATATAAGTGATATAGCATCAAATGCAGAAGAAACAAACGAGTTAGCTTCAAATCCAAACGAAACACATGATTCAGCTTCAAATAAATGCGATATAGAAGGTTTAGCTTCAAATCCATGCGACACAATTTATATAGCTTTAGATACTTGCGATATAAGAGATATAGCTTCAAATGCAGACGAATCAAACGAGTTAGCTTCATATCGAAGCGAATCACATGATTTAGCTTCAAATCATTGCGATGTAGAAGGTTTAACTTCAAATCCATGCGAAACAAATGATTTACTTTCAAACGCTTGGGATATATGTGATATAGCTTCAAATGCAGACGAAATAAACGAGTTAGCTCCAAATCCAAGCGAAACACATGATAGAGCTGCAAATCAATGCGATATAGAAGGTTTAGCTTCAAATCCATGCGACACAAATGATATAGCTTCAGATACTTGCGATATAAAAGATATAGCTTCAAATGCAGACGAAACAAACGAGTTAGCTTCAAATCCATGCGAAGCACATGATTTAGCTTAAAATCATTTCGAAGTAGAAGCATTAGATTGAAATCTATGCGAAACAAATGATGTAACATCAGATAGTTGCGATATAAGTGATATAGCTTCAAATGCAAGTGAAACAAACGAGTTAGCTTCAAATCAAAGCGAAACACATGATTTAGCTGCAAATCAATGCAGTGTTGAAGATTTATCTTCAAATCCATTCGAAACATATGATTTAACATCAGATAGTTGAAATATAAGTGAATTAGCTCCAAATGCAGACGAAAGAAACGAGATAGCTTCAAATCCAAGCGAAACACATGATTTAGCTTCAAATCAATGCGATGTAGAAGGTTTAGCTTCAAATCCATGCGATACAAATGATTTAGCTTCAGATACTTGCGATATAAGAGATATAGCTTCAAATGCAGACGAAACAAACGAGTTAGCTTCATATCCAAGCGAAAGACATGATTTAGCTTTAAATCAATGCGAAGTAAGAGGTTTAGCTTCAAATCCTTGCGAAACAAATGATTTAGTTTCAAACACTTGGTATATAAGTGATATAGCTTCAAATGCAGACGAAGCAAACGAGTTAGCATCAAATCCATACGAAACACATGATTCAGCTGCAAATAAATGCAATATAGAAGATTTAGGTTCAAATTCATGCGAAACAAATGATTTAGCTTCAGATACTTGCGATATAAGAGATATAGCTTCAAATGCAGACGAAACAAACGAGTCAGATTCAAATCCATGCGAAACACATGATTGAGCTGCAAATCAATGCGATGTAGAAGGTTTAGCTTCAAATCCACGCGAAACACATGATTTAGCTTCAAATAAATGCGATGCAGAAGGTTTAGCTTCAAATCCATTGCGACACAAATTATATAGCTTCAGATACTTGCGATATAAGACATATAGCTTCAAATGCAGTCGAAACAAACGAGTTAGCTTCATATCGCTTGGATAAGCGAAACAAATGATTTAACATCAGGTACATGCGATATAAGTGATATAGCTTCAAATGCAGACGAAACAAACGAGTTAGCTTCAATTCCAAACGAAACACATGATTCAGCTTCAAATAAATGCGATATAGAAGGTTTAGCTTCAAATCCATGCGACACAATTGATATAGCATTAGATACTTGCGATATAAGAGATATAACTTCAAATGCAGACGAATCAAACGAGTTAGCTTCAAATCCAAGCGAAACACATGATTCAGCGTCAAATCAATGCGATATACAAGGTTTAGCTTCAAATCCATGTGACACAAATGATATAGCTTTAGATACTTGCGATATAAGAGATATAGCTTCAAATGCAGACGAATCAAACGAGTTAGCTCCAAATCCAAGCGAAACACATGATAGAGCTGCAAATCAATGCGATATAGAAGGTTTAGCTTCAAATCCATGCGACACAAATGATATAGCTTCAGATACTTGCGATATAAGAGATAGAGCTTCAAATGCAGACGAAACAAACGAGTTCGCTTCAAATCCAAACGAAACACAGGATTCAGCTTCAAATAAATGCGATGTAGAAGGTTTAACTTCAAATCCATGCGAAACAAATGATATAGCTTTAGATACTTGCGATATAAGAGATATAGCTTCAAATGCAGACGAAACAAACGAGATAGCTTCAAATCCAAGCGAAACACATGATTTAGCTTCAAGTCAATGCGTTGTAGAAGGATTAGCTTCAAATCCACGCGAAACACATGATTTAGCTTCAAATAAATGCGATGCAGAAGGTTTAGCTTCAAATCCATGCGACACAAATTATATAGCTTCAGATACTTGCGATATAAGACATATAGCTTCAAATGCAGTCGAAACAAACGAGGTAGCTTCATATCCATGCGAAACTCAAGATATAGCTTAAAATCAATTCGATGTAGAAGGAATAGTTTCAAATCCGGGCGATGCAAATGATTTAGCTTCAGATAATTGCGATATAACAGATACAGCTTCAAATGAAGACGAAACAAACGAGTTAGCTTCATATCCAAGCGAAACACATGATTTAGCTTTAAATCAATGCGATGTAGAAGGTTTAGCTTCAAATCCATGCGAAACAAATTATTTAGCTTCAAACACTTGGGATATAAGTGATATAGCTTCAAATGCAGACGAAACAAACGAGTGAGATTCAAATCCATGCGAAACACATGATTCAGCTGCAAATCAATTCGAAGTAGAAGATTTAACGTCAAATCCAAGCGAAACAAATGATTTAACATCAGATGGTTGCGATATAAGTGATATAGCTTCAAATGCAGACGAAACAAACGAGATTTGTTTCAAATCCAAGCGAAACACATGATTTAGCTTCAAATCAATGCCATGTAGAAGGTTTAGCTTCAAATCCACGCGAAACACATGATTTCGCTTCAAATCAATGCGGTATAGAAGGTTTAGCTTCAAATCCATGCGACACAAATGATATAACATCAGATAGTTGCGATATAAGTGATATAGCTTCAAATGCTGACGAAACAATCGAGTTAGCTTCAAATCCATGCGGAGCACATGATTTAGCTTCACATCAATGCGATATAGAAGGTTTAGCTTCAAATCCGTGCGAAACAAATGATTTAACATCAGCTAGTTGCGATATAAGTGATATAGCATCAAATGCAGAAGAAACAAACGAGTTAGCTTCAAATCCAAACGAAACACATTATTCAGCTTCAAATAAATGCGATATAGAAGGTTTAGCTTCAAATCCATGCGACACAATTGATATAGCTTTAGATACTTGCGATATACGAGATATAGCTTCAAATGCAGACGAATCAAACGAGTTAGCTTCAAATCCAAGTGAAACACATGATTCAGCGTCAAATCATAGAAGGTTCAGCTTCAAATCCATGTGACACAAATGATATAGCTTTAGATACTTGCGATATAAGAGATATAGCTTCAAATGCAGACGAATCAAACGAGTTAGCTTCATATCGAAGCGAATCACATGATTTAGCTTCAAATCATTGCGAAGTAGAAGGATTAGATTCAAATCTATGCGAAACAAATGATTTAACATCAGATAGTTGCGATATAAGTGATATAGCTTCAAATGCAAGAGAAACAAACGAGTTAGCTTCAAATCAATGCGAAACTCATGATTTAGATTCAAATCAATGCTATATAGAAGGTTTATCTTCAAATCCATGCGACACAAATGATATAGCTTCAGATACTTGCGATATAAGAGATATAGCTTCAAATGCAGACGAAACAAACGAGTTAGCTTCAAATCCAGGTGAAGCACATGATTTAGCTTCAAATCAATACGAAGTACAAGGATTAGCTTCAAATCTATGCGATACAAATGATTTAGCATCAGATATATGCGATATAAGTGATATAGCTTCAAATGCAGACGAAACAAACGAGATAGCTTCAAATCCAAGCGAAACACATGATTTAGCTTCAAGTCAATGCGTTGTAGAAGGATTAGCATCAAATCCACGCGAAACACATGATTTAGCTTCAAATAAATGCGATGCAGAAGGTTTAGCTTCAAATCCATTGCGACACAAATTATATAGCTTCAGATACTTGCGATATAAGACATATAGCTTCAAATGCAGTCGAAACAAACGAGTTAGCTTCATATCCAAGTGAAACACATGATTCAGCGTCAAATCATAGAAGGTTTAGCTTCAAATCCGTGCGAAACAAATGATTTAACATCAGATAGTTGCGATATAAGTGATATAGCATCAAATGCAGAAGAAACAAACGAGTTAGCTTCAAATCCAAGTGAAACACATGATTCAGCGTCAAATCATAGAAGGTTTAGCTTCAAATCCATGTGACACAAATGATTTAGCTTCAAATCAATACGAAGTACAAGGATTAGCTTCAAATCTATGCGATACAAATGATTTAGCATCAGATATATGCGATATAAGTGATATAGCTTCAAATGCAGACGAAACAAACGAGATAGCTTCAAATCCAAGCGAAACACATGATTTAGCTTCAAGTCAATGCGTTGTAGAAGGATTAGCATCAAATCCACGCGAAACACATGATTTAGCTTCAAATAAATGCGATGCAGAAGGTTTAGCTTCAAATCCATGCGACACAATTGATATAGCTTTAGATACTTGCGATATACGAGATATAGCTTCAAATGCAGACGAATCAAACGAGTTAGCTTCAAATCCAAGTGAAACACATGATTCAGCGTCAAATCATAGAAGGTTTAGCTTCAAATCCATGTGACACAAATGATATAGCTTTAGATACTTGCGATACAAGAGATATAGCTTCAAATGCAGACGAATCAAACGAGTTAGCTTCAAATCCAAGCGAAACACATGATTCAGCGTCAAATCAATGCGATATAGAAGGTTTAGCTTCAAATCCATGTGACACAAATGATATAGCTTTAGATACTTGCGATATAAGAGATATAGCTTCAAATGCAGACGAATCAAACGTGTTAGCTTCGTATCGAAGCGAATCACATGATTTAGCTTCAAATCATTGCGATGTAGAAGGATTAACTTCAAATCCATGCGAAACAAATGATTTACTTTCAAACGCTTGGGATGTATGTGATATAGCTTCAAATGCAGACGAAATAAACGAGTTAGCTCCAAATCCAAGCGAAGCACATGATAGAGCTGCAAATCAATGCGATATAGAAGGTTTAGCTTCAAATCCATGCGACACAAATGATATAGCTTCAGATACTTGCGATATAAGAGATATAGCTTCAAATGCAGACGAAACAAACGAGTTAGCTTCAAATCCATGCGAAACAAATGATTTAGCTTCAAACACGTGGGATATAAGTGATATAGCTTCAAATGCAGACGAAGCAAACGAGTGAGCTTGAAATCCAAGCGAAACACATGATTTAGCTTCAAATCAATGCGATATTGAAGGTTTAGCTTCAAATCCATGCGAAACAAATGATTTAGCTTCAAACACTTGGGATATAAGTGATATAGCTTCAAATGCAGACGAAACAATCTAGATAGCATTAAATCCAAGCGAAACACATGATTTAGCTTCAAATCAATGCGATGTAGAATGTTTAGCTTCAAATACACGCGAAACACATGATTTAGCTTCAAATCAATGCGATAGAGAAGGTTTAGCTTCAAATCCATGCGAAGCACATGATTTAGCTTCAAATCATTTCGAAGTAGAAGGATTAGATTCAAATCTATGCGAAACAAATGATTTAACATCAGATAGTTACGATATAAGTGATATAGCTTCAAATGCAAGTGAAACAAACGAGTTAGCTTCAAATCAATGCGAAACACATGATTTAGCTGCAAATTAATGCAGTGTTGAAGATTTATCTTCAAATCCATTCGAAACAAATGATTTAACTTCAGATAGTTGCGATATAAGTGATTTAGCTCCAAATGCAGACGAAACAAACGAGATAGCTTCAAATCCAAGCGAAACACATGATTTAGCTTCAAATCAATGCGATGTAGAAGGTTTAGCTTCAAATCCATGCGATACAAATGATTTAGCTTCAGATACTTGCGATATAAGAGATATAGCTTCAAATGCAGACGAAACAAACGAGTTAGCTTCATATCCAAGCGAAAGACATGATTTAGCTTTAAATCAATGCGATGTAGAAGGTTTAGCTTCAAATCCATGCGAAACAAATGATTTAACATCAGATAGTTGCGATATAAGTGATATAGCTTCAAATGCTGACGAAATAAACGAGTTAGATCCAAATCCAAGCGAATCACATGATTTAGCTTCAAATCAATGCGATATAGAAGGATTAACTTCAAATCCATGCGAAACAAATGATTTAGCTTCAAACACGTGGGATATAAGTGATATAGCTTCAAATGCAGACGAAGCAAACGAGTGAGCTTCAAATCCACGCGAAACACATGATTTAGCTTCAAATCAATGCGATATAGAAGGTTTAGCTTCAAATCCACGCGAAACACATGATTTAGCTTCCAATCAATGCGATATAGAAGGTTTATCTTCAAATCCATGCGACACAAATGATATAGCTTCAGATACTTGCGATATAAGAGATATAGCTTCAAATGCAGACGAAACAAACGAGTTAGCTTCAAATCCAGGTGAAGCACATGATTTAGCTTCAAATCAATTCGAAGTACAAGGATTAGCTTCAAATCCATGCGAAACAAATGATTTAACATCAGATAGTTGCGATATAAGTGATATAGCTTCAAATGCAGACGAAATAAACGAGTTAGATCCAAATCCAAGCGAATAACATGATTTAGCTTCAAATCAATGCGATATAGAAGGATTAACTTGAAATCCATGCGAAACAAATGATTTAGCTTCAAACACGTGGGATATAAGTGGTATAGCTTCAAATGCAGACGAAGCAAACGAGTGAGCTTCACATCCACGCGAAACACATGATTTAGCTTAAAATCAATGCGATATAGAAGGTTTAGCTTCAAATCCATGCGAAACAAATGATTTAGCTTCAAACACTTGGGATATAAGTGATATAGCTTCAAATGCAGACGAAACAAACTAGATAGCATCAAATCAAGCGAAACACATGATTTAGCTTCAAATCATTTCGAAGTAGAAGGATTAGATTCAAATCTATGCGAAACAAATGATTTAACATCAGATAGTTGCGATATAAGTGATATAGCTTCAAATGCAAGAGAAACAAACGAGTTAGCTTCAAATCAATGCGAAACACATGATTTAGCTGCAAATCAATGCAGTGTTGAAGATTTAGCTTCAAATCCATTCGAAACACATGATTTAGCTTCAAATCAATGCGATAGAGTAGGTTTAGCTTCAAATCCATGCGAAACACATGATTTAGCTTCAAATCAATGCGATATAGAAGGATTAACTTCAAATCCATGCGAAACAAATGATTTAGCTTCAAACACGTGGGATATAAGTGATATAGCTTCAAATGCAGACGAAGCAAACGAGTGAGCTTCACATCCACGCGAAACACATGATTTTGCTTCAAATCAATGCGATATAGAAGGTTTAGCTTCAAATCCATGCGAAACAAATGATTTAGCTTCAAACACTTGGGATATAAGTGATATAGCTTCAAATGCAGACGAAACAAACTAGATAGCATCAAATCCAAGCGAAACACATGATTTAGCTTCAAATCATTTCGAAGTAGAAGGATTAGATTCAAATCTATGCGAAACAAATGATTTAACATCAGATAGTTGCGATATAAGTGATATAGCTTCAAATGCAGAAGAAACAAACGAGTTAGCTTCAAATCAATGCGAAACACATGATTTAGATTCAAATCAATGCGATATAGAAGGTTTATCTTCAAATCCATGCGGCACAAATGATATAGCTTCAGATACTTGCGATATAAGAGATATAGCTTCAAATGCAGACGAAACAAACGAGTTAGCTTCAAATCCAGGTGAAGCACATGATTTAGCTTCAAATCAATTCGAAGTACAAGGATTAGCTTCAAATCTATGCGATACAAATGATTTAGCATCAGATAGATGCGATATAAGTGATATAGCTTCAAATGCAGACGAAACAAACGAGATAGCTTCAAATCCAAGCGAAACACATGATTTAGCTTCAAGTCAATGCGTTGTAGAAGGATTAGCTTCAAATCCACGCGAAACACATGATTTAGCTTCAAATAAATGCGATGCAGAAGGTTTAGCTTCAAATCCATTGCGACACAAATTATATAGCTTCAGATACTTGCGATATAAGACATATAGCTTCAAATGCAGTCGAAACAAACGAGTTAGCTTCATATCCATGCGAAACACAAGATTTAGCTTCAAATCAATTCGAAGTAGAAGGAATAGTTTCAAATCCGGGCGATGCAAATGATTTAGCTTCAGATAATTGCGATATAACAGATATAGCTTCAAATGAAGACGAAACAAACGAGTGAGATTCAAATCCATGCGAAACACATGATTCAGCTGCAATTCAATTCGAAGTAGAAGATTTAACGTCAAATCCAAGCGAAACAAATGATTTATCATCAGATGGTTACGATAAAAGTGATATAGCTTCAAATGCAGACGAAACAAACGAGATTTGTTTCAAATCCAAGCGAAACACATGATTTCGGTTCAAATCAATGCGGTATAGAAGGTTTAGCTTCAAATCCATGCGACACAAATGATATAACATCAGATAGTTGAGATATAAGTGATATCGCTTCAAATGCTGACGAAACAATCGAGTTAGCTTCAAATCCATGCGGTGCACATGATTTAGATAGAAAGTTTAGCTTCAAATCCATGCGAAACAAATGATTTAACATCAGATAGTTGCGATATAAGTGATATAGCTTCAAATGCAGACGAAATAAACGAGTTAGATCCAAATCCAAGCGAATCACATGATTTAGCTTCAAATCAATGCGATATAGAAGGATTAACTTCAAATCCATGCGAAACAAATGATTTAGCTTCAAACACGTGGGATATAAGTGGTATAGCTTCAAATGCAGACGAAGCAAACGAGTGAGCTTCACATCCACGCGAAACACATGATTTAGCTTAAAATCAATGCGATATAGAAGGTTTAGCTTCAAATCCATGCGAAACAAATGATTTAGCTTCAAACACTTGAGATATAAGTGATATAGCTTCAAATGCAGACGAAACAAACTAGATAGCATCAAATCCAAGCGAAACACATGATTTAGCTTCAAATCATTTCGAAGTAGAAGGATTAGATTCAAATCTATGCGAAACAAATGATTTAACATCAGATAGTTGCGATATAAGTGATATAGCTTCAAATGCAAGAGTAACAAACGAGTTAGCTTCAAATCAATGCGAAACACATGATTTAGCTGCAAATCAATGCAGTGTTGAAGATTTAGCTTCAAATCCATTCGAAACACATGATTTAGCTTCAAATCAATGCGATAGAGAAGGTTTAGCTTCAAATCCATGCGAAACACATGATTTAGCTTCAAATCAATGCGATATAGAAGGATTAACTTCAAATCCATGCGAAACAAATGATTTAGCTTCAAACACGTGGGATATAAGTGATATAGCTTCAAATGCAGACAAAAACAAACGAGTCAGCTTCAAATCATTTCGAAGTAGAAGGATTAGATTCAAATCTATGCGAAACAAATGATTTAACATCAGATAGTTGCGATATAAGTGATATAGCTTCAAATGCAAGAGAAACAAACGAGTTAGCTTCAAATCACTGCGAAACACATGATTTAGCTGCAAATTAATGCAGTGTTGAAGATTTAGCTTCAAATCCATTCGAAACAAATGATTTAACATCAGATAGTTGCGATATAAGTGATTTAGCTCCAAATGCAGACGAAACAAACTAGATAGCTTCAAATCCAAGCGAAACACATAATTTAGCTTCAAATCAATGCGATGTAGAAGGTTTAGCTTCAAATCCATGCGAAACAAATGGTTTAACATCAGACAGTTGCGATATAAGAGATATAGCTTCAAATGCAGACGAATCAAACGAGTTAGCTTCATATCGAAGCGAATCACATGATTTAGCTTCAAATCATTGCGATGTAGAAGGTTTAACTTCAAATCCATGCGACACAAATGATTTAACATCAAATAGTTGCGATATAAGAGATACAGCTTCAAATGCAGACGAAACAAACGAGTCAGATTCAAATCCATGCGAAACACATGATTGAGCTGCAAATCAATGCGATGTAGAAGATTTAGCTTCAAATCCATGCGAAACAAATGGTTTAACATCAGACAGTTGCGATATAAGAGATATAGCTTCAAATGCAGACGAATCAAACGAGTTAGCTTCATATCGAAGCGAATCACATGATTTAGCTTCAAATCATTGCGATGTAGAAGGTTTAACTTCAAATCCATGCGATACAAATGATTTACATTCAAACGGTTGGGATATATGTGATATAGCTTCAAATGCAGACGAAATAAACGAGTTAGCTCCAAATCCAAGCGAAACACATGATAGAGCTGCAAATCAATGCGATTTAGAAGGTTTAGCTTCAAATCCACGCGAAACACATGATTTAGCTTCAAATCAATGCGAAATAGAAGGTTTAGCTTCAAATCCATGCGATACAAATGATTTAGCTTCAGATACTTGCGATATAAGAGATATAGCTTCAAATGCAGACGAAACAAACGAGTTAGCTTCATATCCAAGCGAAAGACATGATTTAGCTTTAAATCAATGCGATATAGAAGGTTTAGCTTCAAATCCATGCGACATAAATGATTTAACATCAAATAGTTGCGATATAAGTGATATAGCTTCAAATGCAGACGATAAAAACTAGATAGCATCAAATCCAAGCGAAACACATGATTTAACTTCAAATCAATGCGAAGTAAGAGGTTTAGCTTCAAATCCTTGCGAAACAAATGATTTAGCTTCAAACACTTGGTATATAAGTGATATAGCTTCAAATGCAGACGAAGCAAACGAGTTAGCTTCAAATCCATACGAAACACATGATTCAGCAGCAAATAAATGCAATATAGAAGATTTAGGTTCAAATTCATGCGAAATAAATGATTTAGCTTCAGATACTTGCGATATAAGATATATAGCTTCAAATGCAGACGAAACAAACGAGTCAGATTCAAATCCATGCGAAACACATAATTGAGCTGCAAATCAATGCGATGTAGAAGGTTTAGCTTCAAATCCACGCGAAACACATGATTTAGCTTCCAATCAATGCGATATAGAAGGTTTATCTTCAAATCCATGCGACACAAATGATATAGCTTCAGATACTTGCGATATAAGAGATATAGCTTCAAATGCAGACGAAACAAACGAGTTAGCTTCAAATCCAGGTGAAGCACATGATTTAGCTTCAAATCAATGCGATGTAGAAGGTTTAGCTTCAAATCCATGCGAAACAAATGATTTAACATCAGGTACATGCGATATAAGTGATATAGCTTCAAATGCAAGAGAAACACAAACGAGTTAGCTTCAAATCCATGCGAAACACATGATTTAGATTCAAATCAATGCGATGTAGATGGTTTAGCTTCAAATCCATGCGACACAAATTATATAGCTTCAGATACTTGCGATATAAGACATATAGCTTCAAATGCAGTCGAAACAAACGAGTTAGCTTCATATCCATGCGAAACACAAGATTTAGCTTCAAATCAATTCTAAGTAGAAGGAATAGTTTCAAATCCGGGCGATGCAAATGATTTAGCTTCAGATAATTGCGATATAACAGATATAGCTTCAAATGAAGACGAAACAAACGAGTTAGCTTCATATCCAAGCGAAACACATGATTTAGCTTTAAATCAATGCGATGTAGAAGGTTTAGCTTCAAATCCATGCGAAACAAATTATTTTGCTTCAAACACTTGGGATATAAGTGATATAGCTTCAAATGCAGACGAAACTAACGAGTGAGATTCAAATCCATGCGAAACACATGATTCAGCTGCAAATCAATTCGAAGTAGAAGATTTAACGTCAAATCCATGCGAAACAAATGATTTAACATCAGATAGTTGCGATATAAGTGATATAGATTCAAATGCAGACGAAACAAACGAGATTTGTTTCAAATCCAAGCGAAATACATGATTTAGCTTCAAATCAATGCCATGTAGAAGGTTTAGCTTCAAATCCACGCGAAACACATGATTTCGCTTCAAATCAATGCGGTATAGAAGGTTTAGCTTCAAATCCATGCGACACAAATGATATAACATCAGATAGTTGCGATATAAGTGATATAGCTTCAAATGCTGACGAAATAAACGAGTTAGATCCAAATCCAAGCGAATCACATGATTTAGCTTCAAATCAATGCGATATAGAAGGATTAACTTCAAATCCATGCGAAACAAATGATTTAGCTTCAAACACGTGGGATATAAGTGGTATAGCTTCAAATGCAGACGAAGCAAACGAGTGAGCTTCACATCCACGCGAAACACATGATTTAGCTTCAAATCAATGCGATAGAGTAGGTTTAGCTTCAAATCCATGCGAAACACATGATTTAGCTTCAAATCAATGCGATATAGAAGGATTAACTTCAAATCCATGCGAAACAAATGATTTAGCTTCAAACACGTGGGATATAAGTGATATAGCTTCAAATGCAGACGAAGCAAACGAGTGAGCTTCAAATCCACGCGAAACACATGATTTTGCTTCAAATCAATGCGATATAGAAGGTTTAGCTTCAAATCCATGCGAAACAAATGATTTAGCTTCAAACACTTGGGATATAAGTGATATAGCTTCAAATGCAGACGAAACAAACTAGATAGCATCAAATCCAAGCGAAACACATGATTTAGCTTCAAATCATTTCGAAGTAGAAGGATTAGATTCAAATCTATGCGAAACAAATGATTTAACATCAGATAGTTGCGATATAAGTGATATAGCTTCAAATGCAAGAGAAACAAACGAGTTAGCTTCAAATCAATGCGAAACACATGATTTAGATTCAAATCAATGCGATATAGAAGGTTTAGCTTCAAATCCGTGCGAAACAAATGATTTAACATCAGATAGTTGCGATATAAGTGATATAGCATCAAATGCAGAAGAAACAAACGAGTTAGCTTCAAATCCAAACGAAACACATGATTCAGCTTCAAATAAATGCGATATAGAAGGTTTAGCTTCAAATCCATGCGACACAAATGATATAGCTTCAGATACTTGCGATATAAGAGATATAGCGTCAAATGCAGACGAAACAAACGAGTTAGCTTCAAATCCAGGTGAAGCACATGATTTAGCTTCAAATCAATGCGATGTAGAAGGTTTAGCTTCAAATCCATGCGAAACAAATGATTTAACATCAGGTACATGCGATATAAGTGATATAGCTTCAAATGCAAGAGAAACACAAACGAGTTAGCTTCAAATCCATGCGAAACACATGATTTAGATTCAAATCAATGCGATGTAGAAGGTTTAGCTTCAAATCCATGCGACACAAATGATATAGCTTCAGATACTTGCGATATAAGAGATATAGCTTCAAATGCAGACGAAACAAACGAGTTAGCTTCAAATCATTTCGAAGTAGAAGGATTAGATTCAAATCAATGCGAAACAAATGATTTAACATCAGATAGTTGCGATATAAGTGATATAGCTTCAAATGCAAGAGAAACAAACGAGTTAGCTTCAAATCACTGCGAAACACATGATTTAGCTGCAAATCAATGCAGTGTTGAAGATTTAGCTTCAAATCCATTCGAAACAAATGATTTAACATCAGATAGTTGCGATATAAGTGATTTAGCTCCAAATGCAGACGAAACAAACTAGATAGCTTCAAATCCAAGCGAAACACATGATTTAGCTTCAAATCAATGCGATGTAGAAGGTTTAGCTTCAAATCCATGCGAAACAAATGATTTAACATCAGGTACATGCGATATAAGTGATATAGCTTCAAATGCAAGGGAAACACAAACGCGTTAGCTTCAAAGCCATGCAAAACCGATGATTATGCTTCAGAATAATGCGATATAGAAGGTTTAGCTTCAAATCCATGCGACACAAATGATTTAACATCAAATAGTTGCGATATAAGAGATACAGCTTCAAATGCAGACGAAATAAACGAGTTAGCTCCAAATCCAAGCGAAACACATGATAGAGCTGCAAATCAATGCGATTTAGAAGGTTTAGCTTCAAATCCACGCGAAACACATGATTTAGCTTCAAATCAATGCGAAATAGAAGGTTTAGCTTCAAATCCATGCGATACAAATGATTTAGCTTCAGATACTTGCGATATAAGAGATATAGCTTCAAATGCAGACGAAACAAACGAGTTAGCTTCATATCCAAGCGAAAGACATGATTTAGCTTTAAATCAATGCGATATAGAAGGTTTAGCTTCAAATCCATGCGACATAAATGATTTAACATCAAATAGTTGCGATATAAGTGATATAGCTTCAAATGCAGACGATAAAAACTAGATAGCATCAAATCCAAGCGAACACATGATTTAGCTTCAAATCAATGCGAAGTAAGAGGTTTAGCTTTCAAATCCTTGCGAAACAAATGATTTAGCTTCAAACACTTGGTATATAAGTGATATAGCTTCAAATGCAGACGAAGCAAACGAGTTAGCTTCAAATCGATACGAAACACATGATTCAGCAGCAAATAAATGCAATATAGAAGATTTAGGTTCAAATTCATGCGAAATAAATGATTTAGCTTCAGATACTTGCGATATAAGATATATAGCTTCAAATGCAGACGAAACAAACGAGTCAGATTCAAATCCAAGCGAAATACATGATTTAGCTTCAAATCAATGCCATGTAGAAGGTTTAGCTTCAAATCCACGCGAAACACATGATTTCGCTTCAAATCAATGCGGTATAGAAGGTTTAGCTTCAAATCCATGCGACACAAATGATATAACATCAGATAGTTGCGATATAAGTGATATAGCTTCAAATGCTGACGAAATAAACGAGTTAGATCCAAATCCAAGCGAATCACATGATTTAGCTTCAAATCAATGCGATATAGAAGGATTAACTTCAAATCCATGCGAAACAAATGATTTAGCTTCAAACACGTGGGATATAAGTGGTATAGCTTCAAATGCAGACGAAGCAAACGAGTGAGCTTCACATCACGCGAAACACATGATTTAGCTTAAAATCAATGCGATATAGAAGGTTTAGCTTCAAATCCATGCGAAACAAATGATTTAGCTTCAAACACTTGGGATATAAGTGATATAGCTTCAAATGCAGACGAAACAAACTAGATAGCATCAAATCCAAGCGAAACACATGATTTAGCTTCAAATCATTTCGAAGTAGAAGGATTAGATTCAAATCTATGCGAAACAAATGATTTAACATCAGATAGTTGCGATATAAGTGATATAGCTTCAAATGCAAGAGAAACAAACGAGTTAGCTTCAAATCAATGCGAAACACATGATTTAGCTGCAAATCAATGCAGTGTTGAAGATTTAGCTTCAAATCCATTCGAAACACATGATTTAGCTTCAAATCAATGCGATAGAGTAGGTTTAGCTTCAAATCCATGCGAAACACATGATTTAGCTTCAAATCAATGCGATATAGAAGGATTAACTTCAAATCCATGCGAAACAAATGATTTAGCTTCAAACACGTGGGATATAAGTGATATAGCTTCAAATGCAGACGAAGCAAACGAGTGAGCTTCACATCCACGCGAAACACATGATTTTGCTTCAAATCAATGCGATATAGAAGGTTTAGCTTCAAATCCATGCGAAACAAATGATTTAGCTTCAAACACTTGGGATATAAGTGATATAGCTTCAAATGCAGACGAAACAAACTAGATAGCATCAAATCCAAGCGAAACACATGATTTAGCTTCAAATCATTTCGAAGTAGAAGGATTAGATTCAAATCTATGCGAAACAAATGATTTAACATCAGATAGTTGCGATATAAGTGATATAGCTTCAAATGCAAGAGAAACAAACGAGTTAGCTTCAAATCAATGCGAAACACATGATTTAGATTCAAATCAATGCGATATAGAAGGTTTAGCTTCAAATCCGTGCGAAACAAATGATTTAACATCAGATAGTTGCGATATAAGTGATATAGCATCAAATGCAGAAGAAACAAACGAGTTAGCTTCAAATCCAAACGAAACACATGATTCAGCTTCAAATAAATGCGATATAGAAGGTTTAGCTTCAAATCCATGCGACACAATTGATATAGCTTTAGATACTTGCGATATACGAGATATAGCTTCAAATGCAGACGAATCAAACGAGTTAGCTTCAAATCCAAGTGAAACACATGATTCAGCGTCAAATCATAGAAGGTTTAGCTTCAAATCCATGTGACACAAATGATATAGCTTTAGATACTTGCGATATAAGAGATATAGCTTCAAATGCAGACGAATCAAACGAGTTAGCTTCAAATCAATGCGAAACACATGATTTAGATTCAAATCAATGCGATAGAGTAGGTTTAGCTTCAAATCCATGCGAAACACATGATTTAGCTTCAAATCAATGCGATATAGAAGGATTAACTTCAAATCCATGCGAAACAAATGATTTAGCTTCAAACACGTGGGATATAAGTGATATAGCTTCAAATGCAGACGAAGCAAACGAGTGAGCTTCACATCCACGCGAAACACATGATTTTGCTTCAAATCAATGCGATATAGAAGGTTTAGCTTCAAATCCATGCGAAACAAATGATTTAGCTTCAAACACTTGGGATATAAGTGATATAGCTTCAAATGCAGACGAAACAAACTAGATAGCATCAAATCCAAGCGAACACATGATTTAGCTTCAAATCATTTCGAAGTAGAAGGATTAGATTCAAATCTATGCGAAACAAATGATTTAACATCAGATAGTTGCGATATAAGTGATATAGCTTCAAATGCAAGAGAAACAAACGAGTTAGCTTCAAATCAATGCGAAACACATGATTTAGATTCAAATCAATGCGATATAGAAGGTTTAGCTTCAAATCCGTGCGAAACAAATGATTTAACATCAGATAGTTGCGATATAAGTGATATAGCATCAAATGCAGAAGAAACAAACGAGTTAGCTTCAAATCCAAACGAAACACATGATTCAGCTTCAAATAAATGCGATATAGAAGGTTTAGCTTCAAATCCATGCGACACAAATGATATAGCTTCAGATACTTGCGATATAAGAGATATAGCTTCAAATGCAGACGAAACAAACGAGTTAGCTTCAAATCCAGGTGAAGCACATGATTTAGCTTCAAATCAATGCGATGTAGAAGGTTTAGCTTCAATCCATGCGAAACAAATGATTTAACATCAGGTACATGCGATATAAGTGATATAGCTTCAAATGCAAGAGAAACAAACGAGTTAGCTTCAAATCACTGCGAAACACATGATTTAGCTGCAAATCAATGCAGTGTTGAAGATTTAGCTTCAAATCCATTCGAAACAAATGATTTAACATCAGATAGTTGCGATATAAGTGATTTAGCTCCAAATGCAGACGAAACAAACTAGATAGCTTCAAATCCAAGCGAAACACATGATTTAGCTTCAAATCAATGCGATGTAGAAGGTTTAGCTTCAAATCCATGCGAAACAAATGATTTAACATCAGGTACATGCGATATAAGTGATATAGCTTCAAATGCAAGGGAAACACAAACGCGTTAGCTTCAAAGCCATGCAAAACCGATGATTATGCTTCAGAATAATGCGATATAGAAGGTTTAGCTTCAAATTCATGCGAAATAAATGATTTAGCTTCAGATACTTGCGATATAAGATATATAGCTTCAAATGCAGACGAAACAAACGAGTCAGATTCAAATCCATGCGAAACACATAATTGAGCTGCAAATCAATGCGATGTAGAAGGTTTAGCTTCAAATCCACGCGAAACACATGATTTAGCTTCCAATCAATGCGATATAGAAGGTTTATCTTCAAATCCATGCGACACAAATGATATAGCTTCAGATACTTGCGATATAAGAGATATAGCTTCAAATGCAGACGAAACAAACGAGTTAGCTTCAAATCCAGGTGAAGCACATGATTTAGCTTCAAATCAATGCGATGTAGAAGGTTTAGCTTCAAATCCATGCGAAACAAATGATTTAACATCAGGTACATGCGATATAAGTGATATAGCTTCAAATGCAAGAGAAACACAAACGAGTTAGCTTCAAATCCATGCGAAACACATGATTTAGATTCAAATCAATGCGATGTAGAAGGTTTAGCTTCAAATCCATGCGACACAAATTATATAGCTTCAGATACTTGCGATATAAGACATATAGCTTCAAATGCAGTCGAAACAAACGAGTTAGCTTCATATCCATGCGAAACACAAGATTTAGCTTCAAATCAATTCTAAGTAGAAGGAATAGTTTCAAATCCGGGCGATGCAAATGATTTAGCTTCAGATAATTGCGATATAACAGATATAGCTTCAAATGAAGACGAAACAAACGAGTTAGCTTCATATCCAAGCGAAACACATGATTTAGCTTTAAATCAATGCGATGTAGAAGGTTTAGCTTCAAATCCATGCGAAACAAATTATTTTGCTTCAAACACTTGGGATATAAGTGATATAGCTTCAAATGCAGACGAAACTAACGAGTGAGATTCAAATCCATGCGAAACACATGATTCAGCTGCAAATCAATTCGAAGTAGAAGATTTAACGTCAAATCCATGCGAAACAAATGATTTAACATCAGATAGTTGCGATATAAGTGATATAGATTCAAATGCAGACGAAACAAACGAGATTTGTTTCAAATCCAAGCGAAATACATGATTTAGCTTCAAATCAATGCCATGTAGAAGGTTTAGCTTCAAATCCACGCGAAACACATGATTTCGCTTCAAATCAATGCGGTATAGAAGGTTTAGCTTCAAATCCATGCGACACAAATGATATAACATCAGATAGTTGCGATATAAGTGATATAGCTTCAAATGCTGACGAAATAAACGAGTTAGATCCAAATCCAAGCGAATCACATGATTTAGCTTCAAATCAATGCGATATAGAAGGATTAACTTCAAATCCATGCGAAACAAATGATTTAGCTTCAAACACGTGGGATATAAGTGGTATAGCTTCAAATGCAGACGAAGCAAACGAGTGAGCTTCACATCCACGCGAAACACATGATTTAGCTTAAAATCAATGCGATATAGAAGGTTTAGCTTCAAATCCATGCGAAACAAATGATTTAGCTTCAAACACTTGGGATATAAGTGATATAGCTTCAAATGCAGACGAAACAAACTAGATAGCATCAAATCCAAGCGAAACACATGATTTAGCTTCAAATCATTTCGAAGTAGAAGGATTAGATTCAAATCTATGCGAAACAAATGATTTAACATCAGATAGTTGCGATATAAGTGATATAGCTTCAAATGCAAGAGAAACAAACGAGTTAGCTTCAAATCAATGCGAAACACATGATTTAGCTGCAAATCAATGCAGTGTTGAAGATTTAGCTTCAAATCCATTCGAAACACATGATTTAGCTTCAAATCAATGCGATAGAGTAGGTTTAGCTTCAAATCCATGCGAAACACATGATTTAGCTTCAAATCAATGCGATATAGAAGGATTAACTTCAAATCCATGCGAAACAAATGATTTAGCTTCAAACACGTGGGATATAAGTGATATAGCTTCAAATGCAGACGAAGCAAACGAGTGAGCTTCACATCCACGCGAAACACATGATTTTGCTTCAAATCAATGCGATATAGAAGGTTTAGCTTCAAATCCATGCGAAACAAATGATTTAGCTTCATACACTTGGGATACAAGTGATATAGCTTCAAATGCAGACGAAACAAACTAGATAGCATCAAATCCAAGCGAAACACATGATTTAGCTTCAAATCATTTCGAAGTAGAAGGATTAGATTCAAATCTATGCGAAACAAATGATTTAACATCAGATAGTTGCGATATAAGTGATATAGCTTCAAATGCAAGAGAAACAAACGAGTTAGCTTCAAATCAATGCGAAACACATGATTTAGATTCAAATCAATGCGATATAGAAGGTTTAGCTTCAAATCCGTGCGAAACAAATGATTTAACATCAGATAGTTGCGATATAAGTGATATAGCATCAAATGCAGAAGAAACAAACGAGTTAGCTTCAAATCCAAACGAAACACATGATTCAGCTTCAAATAAATGCGATATAGAAGGTTTAGCTTCAAATCCATGCGACACAATTGATATAGCTTTAGATACTTGCGATATACGAGATATAGCTTCAAATGCAGACGAATCAAACGAGTTAGCTTCAAATCCAAGTGAAACACATGATTCAGCGTCAAATCATAGAAGGTTTAGCTTCAAATCCATGTGACACAAATGATATAGCTTTAGATACTTGCGATATAAGAGATATAGCTTCAAATGCAGACGAATCAAACGAGTTAGCTTCAAATCAATGCGAAACACATGATTTAGATTCAAATCAATGCGATATAGAAGGTTTATCTTCAAATCCATGCGGCACAAATGATATAGCTTCAGATACTTGCGATATAAGAGATATAGCTTCAAATGCAGACGAAACAAACGAGTTAGCTTCAAATCCAGGTGAAGCACATGATTTAGCTTCAAATCAATTCGAAGTACAAGGATTAGCTTCAAATCTATGCGATACAAATGATTTAGCATCAGATATATGCGATATAAGTGATATAGCTTCAAATGCAGACGAAACAAACGAGATAGCTTCAAATCCAAGCGAAACACATGATTCAGCTTCAAGTCAATGCGTTGTAGAAGGATTAGCTTCAAATCCACGCGAAACACATGATTTAGCTTCAAATAAATGCGATGCAGAAGGTTTAGCTTCAAATCCATTGCGACACAAATTATATAGCTTCAGATACTTGCGATATAAGACATATAGCTTCAAATGCAGTCGAAACAAACGAGTTAGCTTCATATCCATGCGAAACACAAGATTTAGCTTCAAATCAATTCGAAGTAGAAGGAATAGTTTCAAATCCGGGCGATGCAAATGATTTAGCTTCAGATAATTGCGATATAACAGATATAGCTTCAAATGAAGACGAAACAAACGAGTGAGATTCAAATCCATGCGAAACACATGATTCAGCTGCAATTCAATTCGAAGTAGAAGATTTAACGTCAATCCAAGCGAAACAAATGATTTAACATCAGATGGTTACGATAAAAGTGATATAGCTTCAAATGCAGACGAAACAAACGAGATTTGTTTCAAATCCAAGCGAAACACATGATTTCGCTTCAAATCAATGCGGTATAGAAGGTTTAGCTTCAAATCCATGCGACACAAATGATATAACAACAGATAGTTGAGATATAAGTGATATCGCTTCAAATGCTGACGAAACAATCGAGTTAGCTTCAAATCCATGCGGTGCACATGATTTAGATAGAAAGTTTAGCTTCAAATCCATGCGAAACAAATGATTTAACATCAGATAGTTGCGATATAAGTGATATAGCTTCAAATGCAGACGAAATAAACGAGTTAGATCCAAATCCAAGCGAATCACATGATTTAGCTTCAAATCAATGCGATATAGAAGGATTAACTTCAAATCCATGCGAAACAAATGATTTAGCTTCAAACACGTGGGATATAAGTGGTATAGCTTCAAATGCAGACGAAGCAAACGAGTGAGCTTCACATCCACGCGAAACACATGATTTAGCTTAAAATCAATGCGATATAGAAGGTTTAGCTTCAAATCCATGCGAAACAAATGATTTAGCTTCAAACACTTGAGATATAAGTGATATAGCTTCAAATGCAGACGAAACAAACTAGATAGCATCAAATCCAAGCGAAACACATGATTTAGCTTCAAATCAATGCGATAGAGAAGGTTTAGCTTCAAATCCATGCGAAACACATGATTTAGCTTCAAATCAATGCGATATAGAAGGATTAACTTCAAATCCATGCGAAACAAATGATTTAGCTTCAAACACGTGGGATATAAGTGATATAGCTTCAAATGCAGACGAAGCAAACGAGTGAGCTTCACATCCACGCGAAACACATGATTTTGCTTCAAATCAATGCGATATAGAAGGTTTAGCTTCAAATCCATGCGAAACAAATGATTTAGCTTCAAACACTTGGGATATATGTGATATAGCTTCAAATGCAGACGAAACAAACTAGATAGCATCAAATCCAAGCGAAACACATGATTTAGCTTCAAATCAATGCGATATTGAAGGTTTAGCTTCAAATCCAGGCGACACAAATGATATAGCTTCAGATACTTGCGATATAAGAGATATAGCTTCAAATGCAGACGAAACAAACGAGTTAGCTTCAAATCATTTCGAAGTAGAAGGATTAGATTCAAATCTATGCGAAACAAATGATTTAACATCAGATAGTTGCGATATGAGTGATATAGCTTCAAATGCAAGAGAAACAAACGAGTTAGCTTCAAATCACTGCGAAACACATGATTTAGCTGCAAATCAATGCAGTGTTGAAGATTTAGCTTCAAATCCATTCGAAACAAATGATTTAACATCAGATAGTTGCGATATAAGTGATTTAGCTCCAAATGCAGACGAAACAAACTAGATAGCTTCAAATCCAAGCGAAACACATGAATTAGCTTCAAATCAATGCGATGTAGAAGGTTTAGCTTCAAATCCATGCGAAACAAATGATTTAACATCAGGTACATGCGATATAAGTGATATAGCTTCAAATGCAAGGGAAACACAAACGCGTTAGCTTCAAAGCCATGCAAAACCGATGATTATGCTTCAGAATAATGCGATATAGAAGGTTTAGCTTCAAATCCATGCGACACAAATGATTTAACATCAAATAGTTGCGATATAAGAGATACAGCTTCAAATGCAGACGAAACAAACGAGTCAGATTCAAATCCATGCGAAACACATGATTGAGCTGCAAATCAATGCGATGTAGAAGATTTAGCTTCAAATCCATGCGAAACAAATGGTTTAACATCAGACAGTTGCGATATAAGAGATATAGCTTCAAATGCAGACGAATCAAACGAGTTAGCTTCATATCGAAGCGAATCACATGATTTAGCTTCAAATCATTGCGATGTAGAAGGTTTAACTTCAAATCCATGCGATACAAATGATTTACATTCAAACGGTTGGGATATATGTGATATAGCTTCAAATGCAGACGAAATAAACGAGTTAGCTCCAAATCCAAGCGAAACACATGATAGAGCTGCAAATCAATGCGATTTAGAAGGTTTAGCTTCAAATCCACGCGAAACACATGATTTAGCTTCAAATCAATGCGAAATAGAAGGTTTAGCTTCAAATCCATGCGATACAAATGATTTAGCTTCAGATACTTGCGATATAAGAGATATAGCTTCAAATGCAGACGAAACAAACGAGTCAGATTCAAATCCATGCGAAACACATAATTGAGCTGCAAATCAATGCGATGTAGAAGGTTTAGCTTCAAATCCACGCGAAACACATGATTTAGCTTCCAATCAATGCGATATAGAAGGTTTATCTTCAAATCCATGCGACACAAATGATATAGCTTCAGATACTTGCGATATAAGAGATATAGCTTCAAATGCAGACGAAACAAACGAGTTAGCTTCAAATCCAGGTGAAGCACATGATTTAGCTTCGAATCAATGCGATGTAGAAGGTTTAGCTTCAAATCCATGCGAAACAAATGATTTAACATCAGGTACATGCGATATAAGTGATATAGCTTCAAATGCAAGAGAAACACAAACGAGTTAGCTTCAAATCCATGCGAAACACATGATTTAGATTCA